>NW_026867720.1:0-87273 GCF_020745735.1 Hemiscyllium ocellatum | reverse complement strand
GTCCCTCCTCTCTCTCTGTCCCCACGTGCTCTGTCCCCCATCTCTCTGTCCCCGTCTCTCTGTCCCCAATCACTCTGTCCCCCATCTCTCTCTCTCCACTCGCTCTGTCCCCCGATTCTTTGTCCACCTCCCTCTGTCTGCACCCTCTCTCTGTCTCTTTCTCTCTGTCCCCTTCTCTTTGTCCCGCCTCTCTCTGTCCCTTCTCTTTCTGTTCCTCTCTCTCTGTCCCCCTCTCTTTATCTCACTTTCTCTGTCCCCACACTCTCTTTCCCCCACTCTCTGTCCCCCCGACCTCTATTCCACTCTCTGTCTCCCCTCTGTCTCTGTCCCCTCTGTCTCTGTCTCCTCTGTCTCTATCCCCTTCTCTCTGTCCCCCTTCCTCTGTCGCCCCACTCTCTGTCCCCCCTCTCTCTGTCCCCCCTCTCTCTGCTCCACCCTCGCTCTGTCCACCCTTCTCTCTGTTCCCCACTCTATGGCCCCCTCTCTCTGCCCCCTTCTCTCTGTCCCCCTCCCTCTGTCCCCCCTCGTTCTGTCCCCATCTCTCAGTCCTCTGCTCTCTGTCCCTCTCTCTCTCTGTCCCCTTCTCGCTGTTCCCCTCTCGCTGTTCCCCTCTCTCTGTCCCCCTCTCCCTGTTCCCCTCTCTATGTCCCCCCCTCTGTTGCCCTCTCTATCCCCCTCTCTGCTCCCCCCTCTCTGTCCCCCTCACTCTATCCTCCCTCTCTGTTCCCCTCCCTCTGTCCCACTCTCTCTGTCCCCCTCTTTCTGTTTCCCTCTCTCTGTCCCCTTTTCACTGTTCCCCTCTCTCTGTTCTCCTCTCTCTATGTCCCACCTCCCTCTGTCCCCCTTCCTCTGTCGCCCCACTCTCTGTCCCCCCTCTCTCTGTCCCCCCTCTCTCTGCTCCACCCTCGCTCTGTCCACCCTCGCTGTCTCCCTGTCTTCTGTCCCCCCCACTCTGTCACCCCTCGCTCTGTCCCCTCTCGCTGTCCTCCTCTCTCTGTCTCCTCTCTCTGTCCCCCTCTCTCTGTCTCCCGCTCTCTGTCTCCCTCTACACGTCACCCCTCTCACTGTCCCCCTCTTTCTGTTGGCCTCTCTCTGTCCCCTTCTCACTGTCTCCTTCTCACTCTCCCCCTCCCTCTATCCCCCCTCTCTGTTCCCCTGCTTCTTTCCCACTCTCTCTATCCCCCTCACTCTGACCCCACTCTCTCTGTCCCCCTCTTTCTGTTTTCCTGTCTCTGTCCCCTTTTCACTGTTCCCCCCTCTGTATTCTCCACTCTCTCTGTCCCGCCTCTCTCTGCCCCTTCACTTTCAGTTCCCTTCTCTCTGTCCCCTTCTCTCTGTTCCCCTCTCTCTGCTCCCCCCTTTCTCTGTCTCGCCTCTCTCTGTCCCTTCTCTTTCTGTTCCTCTCTCTCTGTCCCCCTCTCTTTATCACCCTCTCCCTGTCCCCACTCTCACTTTCCCCCACTATCTGTCCCCCCGCTCTCTATTCCCCTCTGTCTGTCTCCTCTCTTTGTCCCCCTCTCTCTCTCCGCAAACTCTGTGTTCCCCTCTCTCTGTCCGCTCTCTTTGTCCATCCTCTCTCTGTCCACCCCTCTCTTTCCGCCCTCTCTGTGTCCCCATATCTCTGTCCCCCTACTCTCTCTCCCCATATCTGTCGCCCCTCTCTCTGTCCGCCTTCCTCTGTCGCCCCTCTCTCTGTCCCCCCTCTCTCTGGCCCCTCTCTTTGTCCATCCTCTCTCTGTCCCCCTCTCCCTGTCCCCTCTCTCTGTCCCCTTCTCTCTGTTCCCCTCACACTATCTCCGTATCTCTGTCACGCGCTCTCTGTTCCCTTCTCTCTGTTACCCTCTCTCTCGGTCCCACCCTCCCTCTGTCCCTTTTCACTGTTCCCCTCTCTCTGTCCCTTCCCGTTCTGTTCCACTCTCTTATTCCCATCTCTATGTCCCCACTCTCTCTTTCCCCCACGCTCTGTTCCCCCGGCTCTTTGTCCCCTTCTCTCTGTCCCCCTGTCTCACTGTGCACCACTCTCTGCCCCTCTCTTTGTCCATCCTCTCTTTGTTACCCTCCCTGTCCACCTCTCTCTGTCCCCCCTCTCTCTGTCCCCCTCTCTGTCTGTCACCCACCTCCCTGCCCCGCCCTCTGTCCCCAAGTCTCTCTGGCCTCCTTCGTCTGTCCCCCCTCTCTCTGCCCCATTTCTCTGCCCCACCCTCACTCACTTTCTGTTCACCTCTCTCTGTTCTCCCCTCTCTCTGTCCCCCGTCTCTCTCCCCCTTCTCTCTGTCCCCCTCTCTCTTTTTCCCTCTCTCTCTGTCACCCTCTCTCTGTCCCCACTCTCTCTGTCCCCCCTCTCTCTCTTCCCCCCCACTCTCTTGTCCCCCTCTCTCGCTCCCCACTCGCTCTGTCCCCTGTCTCTCTGATCCCCCTCTCTCTCTGTCCGCACTCTCTCTCTGTCCCCCCCGTCTCTGTCCCCCCCTCTGTCCCCCCTCTCTGTCCCCCCCTCTCTGTCCACCCCCCTCTGTCGCCCCTCTCTTTGTCCCCCTCTCTTTGTCCCCCTCTCTTTGTCCCCTTCTCTCTGTCCCCCTCCTCTCTGTCCCCCCTCTCTGTCCCCTCTCTCTGTCCCCCTCTCTCTCTTTCCCCACTCTCTCTGTCCACCTAAGTCTGTCCTCCTGTCTCTTTCCCCCTTTTTCTGTTTCCCTCTCTCTGTCCCCGCTTTCTCTGTCCACTCCTCTCTGTCCCCCCTCTCTCTGTCCCCCTCTCTCTGTCCAATCTCTCTTTGTCCCCACTCTCTCGGTCGCCCTCTCTCTGTCCCCACCTTCTCTGTCCACCCTCTCTCTGTCCGCCCTCTCTCTGTCCATCTCTATCTGTCCCCTTCTCTCAGTCCTCTTCTGTCTGTGCCCCTCTCTCTGTCCGCCCTCTCTCTGTCCATCTCTATCTGTCCCCTTCTCTCAGTCCTCTTCTGTCTGTGCCCCTCTCTCTGTCCGCCCTCTCTCTGTCCCGCTCACTCTGCCCCACTCTCTCTGCCCCCCTCGCTCTGTTCCCCTCTCTCTGCCCCCCTCGCTCTGTTCCCCCTCTCTCTGCCCCCCTCGCTCTGTTCCCCCTCTCTCTGCCCCCCTCTCTCTGCCCCCCTCGCTCTGTTCCCCCTCTCTCTGTCCCCTTCTCTCTATCCCCCTTTCCCTGTACCCCTCCCTCTCTCCACATCTCTCAGTTCTCTTCTCTCTGTTCGCCTCTCTCTGCCACAACTCTCTGACCCCTCTCTCTTTATCCCCCTCTCTCTGTCCCCACTCTCTCTGTCCCCCTCTCTCCATCCCCCTCTCTCTGTCACACCCCTCTCTGTCCCCCCTCTCTCTGTCCCCCTCTCTCTGTCCCCCCTCTGTCTGTCTCCCTCTCTCCATCCGCCTCTCTCTGTCCCCTTTTCACTGTTCCCCTCTCTCTTACCCCCCTCTGTCCCCCCCTCTCTGTCCGCACCCCTCTGTCGCCCCTCTCTTTGTCCCCCTCTCTCTGTCCCCCTCTTTCTGTTTCCCTCTCTCTGACCCCGCTTTCTCTGTCCACTCCTCTCTGTTTCCCTCTCTCTGTCCGCCCTCTCTCTGTCCCCCTCTCTCTGTCCACTCTCCCTCTGTCCCCACTCTCTCTGTCGCCCTCTCTCTCTCCCCACCTTCTCTGTCCGCCCTCTCTCTGTCCATCTCTATCTGTCCCCATCTCTCAGTCCTCTTCTGTCTGTGCCCCTCTCTCTGTCCATCTCTATCTGTCCCGCTCACTCTGCCCCACTCTCTCTGTTCCCCCTCTCTCTGTCCCCCCTCTCTCTGTCTCCCTCTCTCCATCCACCTCTCTCTGTCCCCTTTTCACTGTTCCCCTCTCTCTGTCCCCTCTCTCTGTCCCCCCTCTCTGCCCCCCCTCTCTCTGTCCCCCCTCTCTCTGTCCCCCCTCTCTCTGTCCCCTCTCTCTGTCCCCCTCTCTGCCCCCCCTCTCTCTGTCCCCTCTCTCTGTCCCCCCTCTCTCTGCCCCCCCTCTCTGTCCCCCCCTCTCTCTGTCCCCCTCTCTCTGTCCCCCCTCTCTGCCCCCCCTCTCTGTCCACCCCCCTCTGTCGCCCCTCTCTTTGTCCCCTTCTCTGTGTTTCCCTCTCTCTGTTTCCCTCTCTCTGTCCGCCCTCTCTCTGTCCGCCCTCTCTCTGTCCCCACCTTCTCTGTCCCCCTCTCTCTGTCCCTCTCTCTCTGTCCCGCTCACTCTGCCCCCACTCTCTCTGTCCCCCCTCTCTCTGTCTCCATCTCTCCACCCCCTCTCTCTGTCCTCTTTTTACTGTTCCCCTCTCTCTGTCACACGCCTCTCTGTCCCTCCTCTCTGTGCCCCCCCTCTCTCTGTCCCCCTCTCTCTGTCCCCCTCTCTCTGTCCCCCTCTCTCTGTCCCCCTCTCTCTGTCCCCCTCTCTCTGTTGCCCTTAGCTCTGTCCCGCTCGCTCTGTTCCCTTCTCTCTGTTCCCTTCTCTCTGTTACCCTCTCTCTGTCCCCTCTCTCTGTCCCCCCGCTCTCTTTTCCCCTCTCTTTGTCACCCTCACTCTGTCCCCCACCTCTCTGCACCCCCGTCCCCTCGTCTCTCTGTCCCCATAAGTCTATCCCCCTCTCTCTGTCACCCCCTCTCTGTGCCCCCTCTCTCTGTCCCACCCTCGCTCTGTTCACCGTCCCTATCCCCCCTGTCCATCCTCTCTCTCTGTCCCCACTCGCTGTGTCCCCCGTCTCTCTGTCCGACTCTCTCTGTACCCCGCGTTCCCCCTCTCTCTGCCTACCCCTTTCTGTTCCCCTATCACTATGCCCCCCTCTCTGTTCCTCTCCCTCTGTCCCACTCTCTCTGTCCCCCTCACTCCAACCCCCCTCTCTCTGTCCCCCTCTTTCTGTTTCCCTCTCTCTGTCCCCCCTCTCTGTCCCCGCTCTTTGTCCCCCCACTCTCTGTTCCCCCGTCTCTGTCCCCCTCTCTCTCTCCCATTCTCTCTGTCCCCCTCTCTCTGTTGCCCGTATCTCTGTTCCGCTCTCTCTGTCCCCCTCTCTCTGTTACCCTCTCTCTGTCCCCACTCACTCTGTCCGCCCTCTCTCTGTCCCCCTCTCTCTGTTACCCTCTCTCTGTCCCCACTCACTCTGTCCGCCCTCTCTCTGTCCCCCTTTCTCTGTTCCCCTTTCTCTGTCCCGCCTCTCACTGACCCTTCTCTTTCTGTTCCGCTCACTCTGTCCCCCTCTCTTTATCCCCCTCTCTCTGTCCCCACTCTCTCTTAACCCCACTCTCTGACCCCCGCTCTCTACTTCCCTCTCTCTGTCCCATCTCTTTATCCATCCCCTCTCTGTCCCCCTCTCTCTGTCCCCCCTCTCTCTGTCCCCCCCTCTCGCTGTCGACCCTCTCTCTGTCCCCCCTCTCTCTATCACCCTCTCTCTGTCCCCACTCTCTTGTCCCCCTCTCTCGGTCCCCACTCGCTCAGCACCCCGTCTCTCTGATCCCCCTCTCTCTCTGTCCGCAATCTCTCTCTGTCCCCCCCGTCTCTGTCCCCCCCTCTGTCCCCCCTCTCTGTCCACCCCCTCTGACCACCCCCCTCTCTCTGTCCCCCTCTCTCTGTCCCCCACTCTCTCTGGCCCCCTAAATCTGTCCTCCTGTCTCTGTCCCCCACTTTCTGTTTCCCTCTCTCTGTCCCCGCTTTCTCTGTCCACTCCTCTCTGTTTCCCTCTCTCTGTCCCCACTCTCTCTGTCCCCACTCCCTCTGTCCCCACTATCTCTGTCCACCCTCTCTCTCTCCCCACCTTCTCTATCGCCCTCTCTCTGTCCATCTCTATCTGTCCCCATCTCTCAGTCCTCTTCTGTCTGTGCCCCTCTCTCTGTCCCTCTCTCTCTGTCCCGCTCACTCTGCCCCCACTCTCTCTGTCCCCCTCGCTCTGTTCCCCCTCTCTCTGTCCCTCTCTCTCTGTCCCCTTCTCTCTATCCCCCTTTCTCTGTATCCCTCTCTCTCTCCACATCTCTCAGTTCTTTTCTCACTGTTCGCCTCTCTCTGCCACAACTCTCTGACCCCTCTCTCTTTAAACCACCTCTCTCTGTCCCCACTCTCTCTTTTCCTCTCTCTTTGTACCCCCTCTCTCTCTGTCCCCTCTCTCTCTGTCCCCCTCTCTTTGTCCCCCCTCTCTCTGTCCCCCCTCTCTCTGTCCCCCCCTCTGTCTGTCTCCCTCTCTCCATCCGCCTCTCTCTGTTCCCTTTTCACTGTTCCCCTCTCTCTGTCACACCCCTCTCTGTCCCCCTCTCTCTGTTCCCCCCTCTCTCTGCCCTCCCCTCTCTCTGTCCCCTTCTGTCTGTCCCCTTCTCTATGTCCCCCTCTCACTGTCCCCTTCTCTCTGTCCACTTCTCTCTGTCACCTTCTCTCTGTTTCCCTCTCTCTGTCCACTTCTCACTGTCCCCCTCTCACTGTCCCCCTCTCTCTGTCCCCATCTCTCTGCCCCCCTCTCTCTGGCTCCACTCTCTCTGTCCGCCCTTTCTCTGTCCCCCTCTGTCTGTCGCCCGTATCTCTGTCCCGCTCGCTCTGTTCCCTTCTCTCTGTTCCCTTCTGTCTGTTTCCCTCTCTCTGTCCCCACTCTCTCTGACCCACTCTCTCTGTCCCCCTCTCTCTGTCCACCCTCTCTCTGCTCCCCCTCTCTCTGTCGCCCGTAGCTCTGTCCCGCTCGCTCTGTTCCCTTCTCTCTGTTCCCTTCTCTCTGTTACCCTCTCTCTGTCCCCTCTCTCTCTGTCCCCCCGCTCTCTTTTCCCCTCTCTTTGTCACCCTCACTCTGTCCCCCACCTCTCTGCACCCCCGTCCCCTCGTCTCTCTGTCCCCATAAGTCTATCCTGCTCTCTCTGTCACCCCCTCTCTGTACTCCCTCTCTCTGTCCCACACTCGCTCTGTTCACCGTCCCTGTCCCAGTTCTTTGTCCCCCCACTCTCTGCTCCCCCGTCTCTGCCCCCCTCTCTTTGTCCCCCCTCTCTCTGTCCCCCTCACTCCATTCCCCCCTCTCTCTGTCCCCTTTTCACGGTTCCCCTCTCACTGTCCCCCTCTCTCTGTCCCGTTCTCTCTGTTTCCCTCTCTATGTCCCCCTCTCTATGTCCCGCTCTCTATGTCCCCACTCTCTGTCCCCATCTCTCTGTCCCCATCTCTCTGTCCACTTCGCACTGTCCCCTTCTCTCTGTCCCCTTCTCTCTGTCCCCTTCTCTCAGTTTCCCTTTCTATGTCCCCCTCTATGTCCCCCTCTCACTGTCCCCTTCTCTCTGTCCACTTCTCTCTGTCGCCTTCTCTCTGTTTCCCTCTCTCTGTCCACTTCTCACTGTCCCCCTCTCTCTGTCTCCACTCTCTCTGTCCGCCCTCTCTCTGTCCCCCTCTCTCTGTCGCCCGTAGCTCTGTCCCGCTCGCTCTGTTCCCTTCTCTCTGTTCCCTTCTCTATGTTTCCCTCTCTCTGTCCGCACTCTCTCTGACCCACTCTCTCTGTCCCCCTCTCGCTGTCCACCCTCTCTCTGCCCCTCTCTCTGTCGCCCGTATCTCTGTCCCGCTCGCTCTGTTCCCTTCTCTCTGTTCCCTTCTCTCTGTTACCCTCTCTCTGTCCCCTCTCTCTCTGTCCCCCCACTCTCTTTTCCCCTCTCTTTGTTACCCATACTCTGTCCCCCACCTCTCTGCCCTCCGTCCCCTCGTCTCTCTGTCCCCATAACCCTATCCTCCTCTCTCTGTCATCCCCTCTCTGTACCCCCTCTCTCTGTCCCACACTCGCTCTGTTCACCCTCCCTGTCCCCGTTCTTTGTCCCCCCACTCTCTGCCCCCCTCACTCCATCCCCCCCCGTCTGTCCCCTTTTCACTGTTCCCCTCTCACTGTCCCCCTCTCTATGTCCCGCTCTCTATGTCTCCACTCTCTGTCCCCATCTCTCTGTCCACTTCTCACTGTTCCCTTCTCTCTGTCCCCCTCTCTCTGTCGCCCGTTTCTCTGTCCCGCTCTCTCTGTCCCCCCTCTCTCTGTTCCCTTATCTCTATCCCCCTCTCTCTGTCGCCACTCTCTCTGTCCCCTCTCTCTCTGTCCCACTCTCTCTGTCCCCCTTTCTCTGTTCCCCTTTCTCTGTCCCACCTCTCACTGACCCTTCTCTTTCTGTTCCGTGCTCTCTGTCCCCCCTCTCTTTATCCCCCACTCTCTGTCCCCCCGCTCTCTACTTCACTCTCTCTGTCCCCTCTCTTTGTCCATCCTCTCTCTGTCCGCCCTCTCTCTGTCCCTTTCTCTCTGTCCCTCTCACTCTGCCCCCACTCTCTCTGTCCCCCTCGCTCTGTTCCCCCTCTCTCTGTCCCCCTCTCTCTGTCCCTCTCTCTCTGTCCCTCTCACTCTGCCCCCACTCTCTCTGTCCCCCTCGCTCTGTTCCCCCTCTCTCTGTCCCCCTCTCTCTGTCCCTCTCTCTCTGTCCCGTTCACTCTGCCCCGACTATCTCTATCCCCCTCTCTCTGTCCCCCGCTCTCTCCACATCTCTCAGTTCTCTTCTCTCTGTTCGCCTCTCTCTGCCACAACTCTCTGACCCCTCTCTCTTTATCCCCCTCTCTCTGTCCTCCTCTCTCTGTCCCCCTCTCTCTGTTCCCTTCTCTCTATCCCCCTCTCTCTGTCCCCCTCCCTCTCTCCACATCTCTCAGTTGTCTTCTCTCTGTTTGCCTCTCTCTGCCACAACTCTCTGACCCCTCTCTCTGTCCACTTCTCTCTGTCCCCCCCCTCTGTCCCCCCCCTCTCTCTGTTCCCCACTCTCTGTCCATCCTCTCTCTGTCCCCTTCTCTCTGTCCCCCTCTCTCTGTCCCCCTCTCTCTGTCCATCCTCTCTCTGTCCCCTTCTCTCTGTCCCCCTCTCTCTGTCCCCATCCCTCTGTCCCCCTCTCTCTTTTCCCCACTCTGTCCATCCTCTCTCTGTCCCCTTCTCTCTGTCCCGTTCTCTCTTTCTCCCTCTCTCTGTCCCCCTCTCTCTATCCCCTCTCTCTGTCCCCCTCTCTCTATACCCCTCTCTGTGTCACCCTCACTCTGTCCCCCGCTCTGTCCCCCTCTCTCTGCCCACTCTCTCTGTCACCCTCTCTCTCTCCACCCTCCCTGTCCCCCTGTCTTCTGTCCCCCCTCACTCTCTCCCCTCTCTGTCTCCCCTCTCTCTGTCCCCCTCTCTCTGTCCCCTTTACTCTGTTCCCCTCACTCTATCCCCGTATCTTTGTCCCCCCCTCTCTCCCATTCTCTCTGTTCCCCTCACTCTATCCCCGTATCTTTGTCCCGCTCTCTCTGTTCCCTTCTCTCTTTCCCCCTCTCTCTGTCCCTTCCCTCTGTCCCCCTCTCTCTGTCCCCCTCTCTCTGTCCATCCTCTCTCTGCCCCCTCCCTCTGTTCCCCTCTCTCTGTCCCCCTCTCTCTGTCCCCCCTCTCTGTCCCCCTCTCTCTGTCCCCACTCCCTCTGTCCCTAATCTCTCTGGCCCCCTCTCTCTGCCCCCACTCTTTCTGTCCCCCTCTCTCCGTCCCCCGCTCTCTGTCCCCCCTCTCTGTCCCGCTCTCTCTGTCCCCACTCTCTCTGTCCCCACTCTCTCTGTCCCCACTCTCTCTGTCTCCCCTCTCGCTGTCCCCCTCTCTCTCTCCCCACTCCCTCTGTCCCCCTCTCTCTGTCCCCCTCTCCGTGCCCCTCTCTCTGTCCCCCTCTCTTTGTCCCCTCGCTCTCTGTCCACCCTCTCTCTGTCCCGCTCTCTCTGTCCCCCTCTCCACGTCCCCCCTCTCTCTGTCCCCCTCTTTATGTCCCCCCAACCCCGATCTCGGTTTCCCTCTCTCTGTGCCCCCTCTCTCTGTCTCCCCTCTCTCTGTCCCCCTCTCTCTTTCCCCCCTCTCTCTGTCCCCCGACACGCTGTCCACCCTCTCTGGGTCCCCTTCTCTCTGGCCCATTTTCTCTGTTCTCCCGTCTCGTCCTCCCCTCTCACAACCTCTCCGCTCTCTCTCCCTCCCCTCCCTCTACCCCCCTCTCGCCCTCCCCACCCTCCCTCACCTCTCTTGCACTCTCCATCCCTCTCGTCCTCCCCTCCCGCTCCCCCTCTCTTGCCCTCCCCCTCTCTTGCCCTCACCCTCACTCGTGCTCCCCCCTCTCTCCCATCCCCTCCGTTACCCTCTCTCTTCCTCTCACACTCCCCTGCCTCACTCATCTCTCTCACCCTCACCCTCGCTCGCACTCCCCTCTCTCGCCCTCCCCTCTCTCGCACTCCCCTATCTCACTATCTCCCTCCCTCTCGCCCTCTCCCTCCCTCTTGCCCACCCCTCCCTCCCCTCTCTCGCCCTCTCCTCTCTCGCCCTCTCCTCTCTCGCTCTCTCCTCTCTCGCCCTCTCCCTCCCTCTCGCCTTCACCTCCCTCTCCCCTCATTCGCACTCCCCTCTGTCCCCCTCCCCCTGTCTCGCCATCTTCTCTCTCGCCCTCCTCTCCCTCGCCCTCCTCCTCTCTCGCACTACAGTCTCTCCCCATCCCCCCCTCTCCCCTCCCCTCTCTCCCTCTCCCTCCCTCTTGTGCTCCTCTCTCTTGCCCGCCCCTCCCTCACTCCCCTGTCTCATCCTCCCCTCTCTCAACCTCTCCCCTCTCTCTTTCCCTCCCCTACCTCCCTCCCCTCTCTCGCCTTCTCCCTCTCCCTTTTCCTCCCCCTCTCTCGCGCTCCCTCTCTCTCCCATCCCCTCTTTCGGCCTCTCCCTCACTCTTGACCTTCCCTCCCCTCCCTCCGTCCCATCTCTCGCCCTCCCCTATCTCAACCTATCTCTCCCTTGCCCCCTCTCTCTCCCCCCGCTCCTTCACTTTCCCTCCACCATCTCTCACTCTTGACCCACCTCAAACAGTGTCTCTCTCTCTCCCCACGTTCCTCCGTTTCTCTCTGACTGAATCCCTCTCCCTCCTGTCCCTCCTCCCTCACTCTCTCTGACATACTCGGTCTCCCTGGTCTTTCCCTCTCCCTCTGACCCAGAGACTGGGGGTGTTTGGGGGTGAGGCTGCATGTGGGGCGTGGGGGTGAGATGTGGGAGGTGGGGAAAATGGGGTAGAGATGGAATTGTGGGAGGGAGACAGCGACGGCATGAGAGAGAGAGGGGGAGAGGGAAAGTGGAGTCAGGTGGAGAAACCGGGTTTGGGGGCGGTGTGTGTGAGAGAGAGGGGGATGAGGGAGAGGGTTGAGAAAGAGAGTGTGTGCTAAAAGAGAGAGAGAGAGAATTGAGGAGAAAGAGTAGGGGAGAGGTAATGGGGAGGCCAGGTTGGAGTCGGGGGGAACAGAGGGAGTTAACCCCAGCTCCTGAGCTCAGGGCGCGGTGCCCCCCACTTCCCTGAGGACCAGGACTCGGGGCTGAGTCTGTCTCTCTCCAGCTCAGCTTCTCCAACACAAAGACACACAACAACATCGGTCCCTCTGCTGCTCGGCACGCTTTAATCAGCATTTTTATTGGTTACAAATGGAAGTGATGGATACAGTCAGTGGGATGGTGCCTTTTCTCACTGGCCCCTGAGTTGTGAGAAACATTGAAATGTTTCCCTGTAAACCCCCCTGTGGGATAAGGAGGGACAAACCAGCGCTCCCCTCAGTCTGTTACCATAGCGACAGGCTGCTCCATCGCTGAAACACTGAACTGAAATGAGAAAATCCCGGATGGTGTGATTAATGAGGGAATTTGATGGATGGATGGATTTGGGTGAAGGGATATTTCAGCACATTCTTCAGCTGCTGCCTGAACTTAGTCTGGGTCACGGCATAAATCGCGGTGTTTGTGCAGCAACTGAGGAGCTGCAGCATGAAGCCCAATTCCTGCACAAAGGCATCGAGATACACAGACTCATACCCAATATCATCCATCCGGTACCATATAGAATACAGCATTAACGTTGACCATAACAGGATGAAATTGGCCGAGATCACAAACAGTAAAATGATGGATTTTTTTCGGTTTCTCATTTCTGTGTCAGACTGAGCGTCCCCATTGGTGTGAGCGCGGAGTCTCCTGCGGGCTCTGCTGGTCACTAAAATGTGTCTGACGGTGAGAACATTGAGCAGCAGAATCAGGAGAAATGGGACCCCCGGGGTTAGAATGTGGTGGAGGAACTCGATTGTGACCCAGACACTGGAGAATAGAACAGCGTCTGTTACATCACAAAACCAGGGGGCGTTCCCCAGCCAATACCGAGCCGTGAGCATAAAATACCAGGAAATGTTCTTTAAACAGCTCAGCACAGTCACTGCTCCCAGAACCACAGCCGCCGTTTTCTCACTGCAATATTTACTTTTCAGCTTCTGGCAACAAATGGCCACAAACCGATCAAAGGTGAAAGTGACGGTGAACCAGACAGAGCAGTCAGTGGCTGCATAAAGCAGGACGGCGTGGATATTACACACGGGGACGGAGTCCCTCAGGAAATAAAACTGTTCCCGATAAACAATGGGAATGTGTCTCAGGATCAGGTCGAGGATAATGACCAGGAGATCCGCCGCTGCCATGGCCCCCAGGTAACGTCTGACACATGGAGACAATCCACAATCTTTATAAAGCAGGACGTAGATGGTCACTACGTTAACTGTGAGGAAGGAAAACAAACCCATTATCCATCAGCCTGGAGGCAAAGGGACCCGTTTGATCGGGGACCCAGTGAGATTTTCAAATGTGTCCCTGTATTCAGGGATTTATTAAAATAATTGGAGCTGGAATAACAAATGGGAAGGTCGGAATTACTGACAAAAATGTGACATAAACCACAAGAAACCCTCCCTCCCCAAACACACAGAGACACATCCATAAGGACAGATGGTTTCTAGAACATTCCCACACACTCGATCACTCGAGAGCAGACACAGGTCACTCCTTCCCAGTTCCTAATACGGAGGGTGGGAACGTTGCTGTCCTGAAGGATTCTCTCCCAGTTTCCTGAAGACAAACGGAGTTTGGGAATTTCTGTATTTTGGTCTAAATTGTGGTCGATCCTGTGTCGTGGAGAAATGTAAACGCAGGGAAAACGTATTCACCCCTTTAACTGCCTGAGGGGCCTTCGGAACAGTGTCTCCTTCTCCCTGGAACGGGATCTCTTCCCTCGGGATCTTATCGTTTGTTCAATTCACTGACGTCCGGCCGTTCACAAACAAACAACGTCAGGGACAGAACGTTCCGGGGAATGTCAGTTATAGAATGTCAGGGACAGAACGTTCCGGGGAATGTCAGTTATAGAATGTCAGGGACAGAACGTTCCGGGGAATGTCAGTTATAGAATGTCGGGGACAGAACGTTCCGGGGAATGTCAGTTATAGAATGTCGGGGACAGAACGTTCCGGGGAATGTCAGTTATAGAATGTCGGGGACAGAACGTTCCGGGGAATGTCAGTTATAGAATGTCGGGGACAGAACGTTCCGGGGAATGGCAGTTATAGAATGTCGGGGACAGAACGTTCCGGGGAATGTCAGTTATAGAATGTCGGGACAGAACGTTCCGGGGAATGTCAGTTATAGAATGTCAGGGACAGAACGTTCCGGGGAGCTCCATGACCTGTCCATCACCTTTCCCTCCATCCACCCCACCACCATGATGTATTGTGCACAGCCTACAGATCTGTCCAGTACCGGAGCTGTGCAGACCATAGCAGGGCACTAATGTGGGAACCTGGAACAAATATCCATCCAGCATGGGGAGCTGCACTAACCACATCATTGCATTATCTACAAACCTCAACCAGACAGTCTGACCAGCACAGAGACCTGTGCAGTGATCACCCGTGCATTGATCTGTAACCCAGGAGCAGTTACCCTCCCAGCATGTAGGACTGTGTACCCCACCCCAGTGCATTGATCTGTAACCCAGGAGCAGTTACCCTCCCAGCATGTTGGACTGTGTACCCCACCCCAGTGCATTGCTCAGTAACACTGTGTAGATCCCTGCCCAGTGTGGGGAAACTTGCAGCCCATGCTGGAAGTGACAGGATGTGCAGCTCCCATCCATTTCCAGCTCCATATCCCCATTGTGCCATGATAAGGGGGTGCTGTGGGTGTGAACATCACTGCCAGAGAGAGATGGCGGGGTATCAGTTTAAATATCACCACATGGGAGGGGTTTGGGTTATAGACAGAGAGGGGGAGACTGAGAGACAGTGTCATGGAAGGATGTGTTCCCAGGTTTCAGAATGCTGAAATATCGACACTTCGATAGCATCCGGTAACATGAACCATACTTCCCAGGAAAGATGGGAAAAGGGAGATTGGTGTGAGGTGAGATGAAACAACAGCTGCTGTTTGGTTTTGAAATTACGTTTATGTAATTTTAATAAGTGTCATATTGAAACAGTATATTGCTGTAGAGTTGGAGTAGGGTAATAAGCAGTGAGGAGAAAGAGGGTCCCAGAGTTGTGAATAGTTGATGTAAAATGTTCACTTTCAGAGTTAAAAAAATACATTGATATTTTTTGTTTAAACACTGGAATTTGGGAGTTCTCTATCACTCATATTTCAACAGTTTACAAGGTAACTTGAGCATTTCTTTATGTTTAGTTTAGTTTAACTTACCAGATGAGCTTCACACTGTGCCCTAACAATTGCTGTGTGTGTATCTGTGTGTCTCTGTGTGGGGCAGGTCTGGCTGTCTCTGTGGTGCTGAAAGTGATGCAATGCCACCCTCTGCTGGCCTCCACACGCCACTGCACAGGCATTGGCAGAGGGTGAAAACCAACAGGGATTCATTCAGAGAGGGGGAGTGAGAGGGCAGCTGCTCACAGCACCATCCAAACTGATGTCTTATCCATGTACTGATCTAAATGTCCTTTAAACATTGTAACTGTCCCTATTTTCACCAGTTCCTCTAGAAGTTAATTCCACACACAAGCCAGCTTCTGTCTGAAATAATTACCTCTCCTGACTTTTGTAAATCTTTTTCCTCACGCCTCAAAATATCCCTCAGTTTTGAATCCCCAACTCTCGGGAAAAGACATCAGCCCTGCAGCTTATCTGTACCCCTCATCACTTTATAAACCTCTGCAAAGTTACCCCTCCACCTCATACTCTCCAGTGAAAAATGTCCCAGCCTATTCAGCCTCTCCTTATAGCTCAATCCCTCCATTTCCAGCAACATCCAGGTTAAACTCTTCTGAACCCTCTCCAGCTTAATAACATCAAGGTCAATAATATCAAAGTGAATAGTCAAGGTATTTGCTAAGGGTACGGGGGAGTCCAAACTAGAGGACATAGGCTTAAGGTGAGAGGGTAACATTTAAAAGTGACGTAAGGGGCAGCTTTTCACCCAGAGGGTGGTGTGGCTATGGAATGAGCGGGCAGGATGACCAGACTGGACACAGTATTCCAGAAGAGGTCTCACCAATGTCCTGTACAACCTCAATATGACATCCCAATTCCGATACTCAAAGGTCTGACCTATGAAGACAAGTGTGTTAAACACCTTCTTAGCCACTTTCTATATCAGATGCAAATTTTAAAGAATTAAACATGACAGCCTAGGTTTCTGTACTACAACACCACCAAAAGACCCTACTTTTAATTGTATAGGTCCTGTTCTTGTTTGATTTACCAAATCCAATGCCTGGCATTAATCCAGACTATCCTCCATCTGCCACCCCTCAGCCCAGTGTGCGATATGACTGCCATCTCCCCCTCCCCCTTCAATTTTAAAATGCCCACCCCTCTCCAGGAGGCCTGCACACTCTTGCCATGATTTTCACAAAGACCCTGAGCTTGGGTTGCCTTGTGTGGTTAGAGGGAGGAGGGACAGATTGCAGACACAGTCGTGGGGAGGAGAGGCTGGACAGTAATCAGCGGCCTGGTATCATTTCATGGTTTTAGGCAGAGGGCAGACACATGTTAGAGGTGGGTAAGATTGATCGGTGTTTTGGGGTCAGAAATTAATCCCTTCCTTCGCCTCTGGTGTTCAGTAATAAACATCTATTTGAGACCCTTCATTGGGCAGAGTGTTTCTGTGGGATTTCTTTCCCTAATATTGCAGACTACAGATAATAGCGATTAAAGATGTTCATAGTTAATTTCAATATTCAGCAAGTACACTCAATATCCTACAGTTGAGACAAATATCTTGCATTTGTTTAATAATACAAAGTGTTTTTTGTAATTCAGTAATAGTAACCTGATTATAATCAATCCACACTGAGCTGGAAGAGGGCACTAAAATATGACCCAAAATCTGGGTATGGTAGTATAGTGGGCAGTGTCCGTGTCTCTGAGCCAGAGCTCTGGGTTTGATTCCAATTCCTGAACTTGTGTGGTAGTGTTCCTAGCTCTGGACGAGAAGGCCTGGATTGAAGTCCTGCCTGTTGCAGAGGTATGTCACAGTATGACAGAACAGGCTGATGAACAAACATACAGGAGAATGAGGTGAGGGAAGCCATTAGCGTCCCTGCTGAGTACACTTGCAAGAAGTGCACCCATCTCCAGCTCCTCCAAGCCCGTGTTAGGGAACTGGAGCTGGATTTGGATGAACTGCGGATCATTCGGGAGGCAGAGAGGGTCATAGATCAGAGCTTTAGGGAAGTAGTTACTCCGAAAGTTCAAGATAGATGGGTGACAGTGAGGGGGAGTGGGAGGAGGAAGCCAGTGCAGGGACCCCCTGCGGTCATTCCCCTCAAGAACAAGCATACCGTTTTGGATACTTGTGGGGGGGATGACTTACCAGGGGCAAGCAACGAGGTTCAGGCCTCTGGCACGGAGCCTGGCCCCGTTGCTCAGAAGGGAAGGGTGGAGAAAGGTAGAGCGATAGTTCTTGGGGACTCGATAGTGAGGGGTACAGACAGACGGTTTTGTGGGGGTGACAGTGACTCACGTTTGGTATGTTGCCTCCCAGGTGCAAGGGTACGTGATGTCGCTGATCGTGTTTTCCGGGTCCTTAAGGGGGAGGGGGAGCAGCCCCAGATCGTGGTCCACGTTGGCACCAACGATATAGGTAGGAAGAGGGGTGAGGATGTCAGACAGGCTTTCAGGGAGCTAGGTTGGAAGCTCAGAGTTAGAACAAACAGAGTTGTTGTCTCTGGTTTGTTACCCGTGCCACGTGATAGAGAGTCGAGGAATAGGGAGAGAGAGCAGTTAAATGCGTGGCTACAGGGATGGTGCAGGAGGGAGGGATTCCGGTTTCTGGACAACTGGGGTTCTTTCTGGGGAAGGTGGGACCTCTATAAAAAGGATGGTCTACACCTGAACCTGAGGGGCACCAGTATCCTTGGGGGGAGGTTTGCTAGTGCTCTTTGGGAGGGTTTAAACTAACTCCGTGGGGGCATGGGAACCAGGACTGTAGCTTTAGGGTACAGGACCTTGAGTGTAGGGAGGTTATGAATAATGCAGCGATCTCGAAGGAGGGTGCCTGTAAACAGAAGGGTGGATTGAAGTGTGTATACTTCAATGCCAGAAGTATAAGAAATAAGGTAGGTGAACTTGCAGCGTGGGTTGGTACCTGGGACTTCGATGTTGTGGCCATTACAGAGACGTGGGTAGAACAGGGACAAGAATGGCTGTTGCAGGTTCCAGGGTTTAAATGTTTTAGTAGGATCAGACATGGGGGTAAAAAAGGAGGAGGTGTGGCATTACTTGTCAAAGATAGTATTACAGCAGTAGAATGGACGATGGAAGAGGACTTGCCATCTGAAGTAGTTTGGGCTGAGGTTAGAAATAGGAAAGGTGAGGTCACCCTGTTAGGTGTTTTCTACAGGCCTCCTAATAGTCCTAGAGAAGTAGAGGATAATATTGCGAGGATGATTCAGGAAAAGAGTGAAGGTAGCAGGGTGGTTGTTATGGGGGACTTTAACTTCCCAGATATTGACTGGGAGAGCTATAGCTCGAGTTCATTAGATGGGTCGGTGTTTGTCCAATGTGTGCAGGAGGGTTTCCTGACACAATATGTAGACAGGCCAACAAGAGGTGAGGCTATACTGGATTTGGTTCTAGGTAATGAACCAGGCCAGGTGTTAGACTTGGAGGTAGGTGAGCACTTCGGGGACAGTGACCACAACTCGGTGACTTTTACTTTAGTGATGGAGAGGGATAAGTGTGCGCCGCAGGGCAAGAGTTATAGCTGGGGGCAGGGAAATTATGATGCAGTGAGGCATGACTTAGGATGTGTGGATTGGAAAAACAGGCTTCAAGAGAAGAACACTAATGAGATGTGGGGATTGTTCAAGGAGCAGCTACTACGTGTCCTCGATAAGTATGTACCAGTCAGGCATGGTGTAAAGGGCCTTGTGAGGCAGCCGTGGTTTAGTAAGGAATTGGAATCCCTTGTGAAAGGGAAGAAGGCGGCATATGTAAAGATGAGGCGTGAAGGTTCAGTTGGGGCGATAGAGAGTTATAAGGTAGCCAGGAAGGATCTAAAGAGAGAGCTAAGAGAAGCGAGAAGGGGACATGAAAAGTCTTTAGCTGGTAGGATTAGGGAAAACCCAAAGGCTTTCTATAGGTATGTCAGGAATAAAAGGATGACTAGGGTAGGTATCGGTCCAGTCAAGGATAGTAGTGGGAAGTTGTGTGTGGAGGCGGAGGAGATTGGAGAGACACTAAATCAATACTTTTCATCAGTGTTCACTCAGGAACAGGACACTGTTGCTGATGTGAATATGGAGTCACAAATGATTAGAATGGATGGCCTGGAAATATGCAGGGAAGAGGTTCTGGGAATATTGGAGAGGATGAAAATAGATAAGTCTCCTGGGCCTGATGGCATTTACCCTAGGATCCTATGGGAAGCTAGGGAAGAGATAGCAGAGCCATTGGCCTGGATTTTTATGTCGTCATTGTCAACGGGAATAGTACCAGAGGACTGGAGGATAGCGAATGTGGTCCCCTTGTTCAAGAAAGGGAGTAGGGATAGCCCTAGTAACTATAGGCCAGTGAGTCTGACTTCAGTGGTGGGCAAAGTCTTAGAGAGAATGGTAAGGGATAAGATTTATGAACATCTGGATAGGAATAACGTGATCAAGGATAGCCAGCATGGTTTTGTGAAGGGCAGGTCGTGCCTCACAAACCTTATTGAGTTCTTTGAGAAGGTGACTAAGGAAGTGGACGAGGGTAAAGCAGTAGATGTTGTGTATATGGATTTTAGTAAGGCGTTCGATAAGGTTCCCCATGGTAGGCTAATGCTAAAATTACGGAGGTATGTCATTGAGGATACATTAGAGGTTTGGAGTAGGAATTGGCTGGCTGGAAGGAGACAGAGGGTAGTAGTTGATGGACTATGTTCATCTTGGAGTGCAGTTACTAGCGGTGTACCACAAGGATCTGTTTTGGGACCATTGCTTTTTGTTATCTTTATAAATGATCTAGAGGAAGGGCTTGAAAGCTGGGTAAGCAAGTTTGCGGATGTCACAAAAGTCGGTGGAGTTGTGGATAGTGAGGAAGGAAGTGGTAGGTTACAGCGGGATATAGATAAGTTGCAGAGCTGGGCAGAAATGTGGCAAATGGAATTCAATGTAGCTAAGTGTGAAGTCATTCACTTTGGTAGGAATAACAAGAAGATGACTTAGGATGTGTGGATTGGAAAAACAGGCTTCAAGAGAAGAACACTAATGAGATGTGGGGATTGTTCAAGGAGCAGCTACTGCGTGTCCTCGATAGGTATGTACCAGTCAGGCATGGTGTAAAGGGCCTTGTGAGGCAGCCGTGGTTTAGTAAGGAATTGGAGTCCCTTGTGAAAGGGAAGAAGGCGGCATATGTAAAGATGAGGCGTGAAGGTTCAGTTGGGGCGATTGAGAGTTATAAGGTAGCCAGGAAGGAGCTAAAGAGGGAGCTAAGAGAAGCGAGAAGGGGACATGAAAAGTCTTTAGCTGGTAGATTAGGGAAAACCCAAAGGCTTTCTATAGGTATGTCAAGAATAAAAGGATGACTAGGGTAGGTATCGGTCCAGTCAAGGATAGTAGTGGGAAGTTGTGTGTGGAGGCGGAGGAGATTGGAGAGACATTAAATCAGTACTTTTCATCAGTATTCACTCAGGAACAGGACACTGTTGCTGATGTGAATATGGAATCACAAATAATTAGAATGGATGCCCTGGAAATATGCAGGGAAGAGGTTTTGGGAATATTGGAAAGGATGAATATAGATAAGTCTCCTGGGCCTGATGGCATTTACCCCAGGATCCTATGGGAAGCTAGGGAGGAGATAGCAGAGCCATTGGCCTGGATTTTTATGTCGTCATTGTCAACGGGAATAGTACCAGAGGACTGGAGGATAGCGAATGTGGTCCCATTGTTCAAGAAAGGGAGTAGGGATAGCCCTAGTAACTATAGGCCAGTGAGTCTGACTTCAGTGGTGGGCAAAGTCTTAGAGAGAATGGTAAGGGATAAGATTTATGAACATCTGGGTAGGAATAACGTGATCAGGGATAGCCAGCATGGTTTTGTGAAGGGCAGGTCGTGCCTCACAAACCTTATTGAGTTCTTTGAGAAGGTGACTAAGGAAGTGGATGAGGGTAAAGCAGTAGATGTTGTGTATATGGATTTTAGTAAGGCGTTCGATAAGGTTCCCCATGGTAGGCTAATGCTAAAACTTCGGAGGTATGGCATTGAGGATACATTAGAGGTTTGGATTAGGAATTGGCTGGCTGGAAGGAGACAGAGGGTAGTAGTTGATGGATTATGTTCATCTTGGAGCGCAGTTACTAGCGGTGTACCACAAGGATCTGTTTTGGGACCATTGCTTTTTGTTATCTTTATAAATGATCTAGAGGAAGGACTTGATAGCTGGGTAAGCAAGTTTGCGGATGACACAAAAGTCGGTGGAGTTGTGGATAGTGAGGAAGGAAGTGGTAGGTTACAGCGGGATATAGATAAGTTGCAGAGCTGGGCGGAAATGTGGCAAATGGAATTCAATGTAGCTAAGTGCGAAGTCGTTCACTTTGGTAGGAATAACAAGATGATGGATTACTGGGCTAATGGTAGGCTACTTGGTAGTGTGGATGAGCAGAGGGATCTTGGTGTCTATGTACACAGATCTCTGAAAGTTGCCACCCAGGTAAATAGTGCTGTGAGGAAGGCATATGGTGTACTGGGCTTTATTGGCAGAGGAATTGAGTTCCGGAGTCCTGAGGTCATGTTGCAGTTGTATAAGACTCTGGTGAGGCCTCATCTGGAGTATTGTGTGCAGTTTTGGTCGCCATACTATAGGAAGGATGTGGAAGCTTTAGAACGAGTGCAGAGGAGGTTTACCAGGATGTTGCCTGGAATGGTAGGAAAATCTTATGAGGAAAGGCTGAGGCACTTGGGGCTGTTCTCATTGGAGAAGAGAAGGTTTAGGGGAGATCTGATAGAAGTGTATAAGATGATTAGGGGTTTAGATAGGGTAGATACTAAGAACCTTTTACCGCTAATGGAGTCAGGTGTTACTAGGGGACATAGCTTTAAATTAAGGGGTGGTAGGTATAGGACAGATGTTAGGGGTAGATTCTTCACACAGCGGGTTGTGAGTTCATGGAATGCCCTGCCCGTATCAGTGGTGAACTCTCCTTCTTTATGGTCATTTAAGCGGGCATTGGATAGGCATTTGGAAGTTATTGGGCTAGTATTGGTTAGGTAGGATTCGGTCGGCGCAACATCGAGGGCCGAAGGGCCTGTACTGCGCTGTATCCTTCTATGTTCTATGTTCTATTACTGGGCTAATGGTAGGCTACTTGGTAGTGTGGATGAGCAGAGGGATCTTGGTGTCCATGTACACAGATCTCTGAAAGTCGCCACCCAGGTAAATAGTGCTGTGAGGAAGGCATATGGTGTACTGGGCTTTATTGGTAGAGGAATTGAGTTCCGGAGTCCTGAGGTCATGTTGCAGTTGTATAAGACTCTGGTGCGGCCTCATCTGGAGTATTGTGTGCAGTTTTGGTCGCCATACTATAGGAAGGATGTGGAGGCATTGGAACGAGTGCAGAGGAGGTTTACCAGGATGTTGCCTGGAATGGTAGGAAAATCTTATGAGGAAAGGCTGAGGCACTTGGGGCTGTTCTCATTGGAGAAGAGAAGGTTTAGGGGAGATTTGATAGAGGTGTATAAGATGATTAGGGGTTTAGATAGGGTCGACACTGAGAACCTTTTACCGCTAATGGAGTCAGGTGTTACTAGGGGACACAGCTTTAAATTAAGGGGTGGTAGGTATAGGACAGATGTTAGGGGTAGATTCTTTACACAGCGGGTTGTGAGTTCATGGAATGCCCTGCCAGTAGCAGTGGTGAACTCTCCCTCTTTATGGTCATTTAAGCGGGCATTGGATAGGCATTTGGAAGTTATTGGGCTAGTGTAGGTTAGGTAGGATTCGGTCGGCGCAACATCGAGGGCCGAAGGGCCTGTACTGCGCTGTATCTTTCTATGTTCTATGTTCTATGTAGAATACTGTTACAGCTTTATGGGTATTGCCGAGTGGTGTTCGTGTCCCTACCTCTGGGCACAAAGGTCTAGGTGTAAATCCCAAAGAAGTGTCACCTAATATATCTGAACAAACCGATTAAAGTGGTTTTATAATTGTGGCTTGATGGAGAAAGAACAGGTGTCGGTGTTGCATTTCAGCATTTCGGCCCGGGATTATTGGAAGTACAGCCATTCTTGTTGATTGAAGTCACATTTCACAGCAGTAAAGGTTTATAAAATCAGAACGGTCATGGATAGGGTTTGTAGTCAAGGTTTTTCCCCAGGTTAGGGGCGTCCAAAACTAGAGGACATTGGTGGAAAGTGAGAGGGGAAAGATTTTGAAGAGACCTAAGGGGCACCTTTTCACATAAAGGGTGGTGCGTGTATGGACTGAGCTGCCAGAGGAAGTGGTGGAGGCTGGTACAACTCCATCATGTAAAAGTCATCTGGATGCTGACAGACCTGCCGAGCTTTTCCAGCAATTTATGTATTTGTTAAAATAAAACATTCATTTTAACACAGGTATCTGTGTTACCTGTTTGGATACAGGATTGGCTGGCCAGCAGAAGACAGCAAGTGGTAGCGGAAGGAAAATATTCTGCCTGGAAGTCTGTGGTGAGTGATGTTCCACAGGGCTCTGTCCTTGGGCCTCTACTGTTTGTAATTTTTTTAATGACTTGGATGAGGGCATTGAAGGATGGGTCAGCAAGTTTGCAGATGACACGAAGGTTGGAGGTGTCGTTGACAATGTAGAGGGCTGTTGTAGGCTGCAGCGGGACATTGACAGGATGCAGAGATGGGTTGAGAGGTGGCAGATGGAGTTCAACCTGGATAAATGCGATGTGATGCATTTTGGAAGGTCGAATTTGAAAGCTGAGTACAGGATTAAGGATAGGATTTTTGGCAGTGTGAAGGAACAGAGAGATCTTGGTGTGCAGGTACATATATTCCTTAAAATGGCCACCAAAGTGGACAGGGTTGTTCAGAAAGTATATGGTGTTTTGGCTTTCATTAACACGGGAATTGAGTTTAACAGTCGTGAGATCTTGTTGCAGCTCTTTAAAACTTTGGTTAGACCGCACTTGGAATACTGTGTCCAGTTCTAGTCATCCTATTATAGGAAAGATGTGGATGCTTTGGAGAGGGTTCAGAGGAGGTTTACCAGGATGCTGCCTGGACTGGAGGGCTTATCATATGAAGAGAGGTTGACTGAACTCGGACTTTTTCATTGGAGAAAAGGGGGAGGAGAGGGGACCTAATTGAGATATTCAAGATTATGAGAGAGATAGATAGTGTTGATAGCCAGAGACTATTTCCCGGAGCAGAAATGGCTAACACGAAGGGTCATAGTTTTAAGCTGGTTGGAGGAAAGTATAGAGGGGATGTCAGAGGCAGGTTCTTTACCCAGAGAGTTGTGAGAGCATGGAATGCGTTGCCAGCAGCAGTTGTGGAAGCGAGGTCATTGGGGACATTTCAGAGACTGCTGGATATGCATATGGTCACAGACATTTAAGGGTGCTTACATGAGGATCAATGGTCGGAACAACATCATGGGCTGATGGGCCTGTTCTGTGCTGGACTGTTCTATGTTCTATGTATTCTGAATACATTAAACATTTTATTTTTTAATGACGCAGGGCCATATAAACATATCCTCAAATTGACCGAGACCATTTTCTGCTCAGGGTATGGCTCTGTGTATGACAGCAGCAATGATGCACCGACATGGAACAGGGAATGTGATGGAGACATAGTTTGGACAATGTACAAGGAGACCTCACATGGTCCAGTTTGGGAGAGAATGACATTATTGTGTGATTCAACTCAGAGAGGGAGAAAATGTCACCTGCCCGAGAAGAAACGGCCTATTGCACTCTCTCTCCTTCATTATTCCTCATCACAGTAACGTGTACGAGCTAAAACAAAACTCTACTGTTATTGTTACCATTCTTATTTTTATAGAATCCCAGCAGTGTGGAAACAAGCCCTTCGGCCCAACAAGTACATACCAACTTTCCAAAGAGTAACCTTCCCATGCCCTTACAGTTACCACTGACTAGTGCACCTAAAGTAGAAATCGCGGAACACGATGGACTATTTGACCAATCCACTTGAATTATACAGCTTTGGGCTGTGGCAGGAAACGGGAGCACCCATCAGAAGCTCACGCAGACAAGGGGAGAAGATCCAAACTCCACGCAGATAGTCACCCGAGGCTGGAATTGAACTCATGTCCCTGATGCTGTGATGGAACAGTGCGAACTACTGAGCCACTGTGCTAACCTGGAACCTCCTGCCAGCCTAATGCAAAGGGAATTCAGCCAAATCCAACTCTCCCAGGATAAAATCCCATTGCTAGCAGCTGTGTGAGTAGAATACCTTCAGAAGCAGAATCACATTTTGGACAATCTCTCAATTTTTCCTTTTGTCATGAGTTACACTAATATTTGGATAAGGTTCTTTCAACGTGAAATTGCACAGATTTGTGTGTGTGTGTGTGTGTGTGTGTGTGTTTGTGTGTGTGTGTCAGTGTTTTTAGAATGGGAAATATCGAGTCTTTATTTGCAATACGCAAACAGTTTGCCATCCATCTTTCCATCATAGTTGGAGTAACATTGCTCTGGATCGTAAACGTGTTGTTTTAGCAGATTACAGAAACTAGCCTGACTTGTTCCTAAAACTGACCCTGACCCAGTCTGAGACCGATATCATCGGCCATATCACCGACCTGGTTACATTTAACATTTGTTGTGAGCAGTGGGGGAGTGGGACTAGAAAAGGAAACAGTGACCCAAAAAGCCGGGGAACTATAGACCGGTGAGCCTGATGTCAGTGGTGGGTGAGTTGTTCGAAGGGATTCTGTGGGATAGCATTTACATACGTTTGGGAAGGCAAGGACTGATCTCATTAATGTGTCATTAATTTGATTGAGTTTTATGAAGAGGTGACAAAGAAGATTGATGAAGGCAGTTTGGTAGATATTGTCTATATGGACCTCAGCAAGGTGTTCATAACATTCCGATTGGTAGGCAGATTAGTAAGGTTCGGTCACATGGGATACAGAAGAAGCTCATCACAATTGGCTTGAAGGAAGAGGGATATTTTTCAGACTGGAGGCTTCTGAGCAGAAATTATACACTTAATGGTAAGGGCCTGGGGAGTGTTGTGAAACAAATGGACATAAGGCTGCAGGTACATTGTTCCTTGAAAGTGAAGTTGAATGCAGACAGTGCGGTACAGAACACATTTAACACATTTGCCTTAATCAGTCAGAGCATTGAGTATAGGAGTTGTGGTGGAGGGAAATGGGGTTAGCGTGGATGGACATTTACAAGGTGGAGTCGAACCCTTCTGTTAATTAAAACCAAACACCCAGAAAAGCTCGCCTCACCTCGTAATCTGTTAAAATATGAGCGACACAATTCTCCTACATTCCACTATTTAAACAAAGATTAACAAGTTTATTTCTTAACTTTATTAGTGAACACTAAACAACAGCTATTCACAAATACAAGCCCCTCTTTTCTTAGCTACTTACTATCTGACTCGAACTCTGTAAAAAGTATGTTGTTCCAACAACCCACATATTAAACATTACAATCTCAAGACCATACAGTCTCTATCTTCCCCGCTGTATTCACTCTTTCAGCTGCTGATCTCCTTGGTTCATTTTTTTTATTGCAAAGAGGTTTGCATGAACATGTGTCTTTGATAGAGTGTGTTTGAGATGGTCAGTTAGCACTCCTGCTCTACAGCAGTTGCTCTACTGTTGGATGGCAGTAGCTCTCTCTAGTGTTCAAAATGCTGGGTTTATATACTCCCCATGATATAATAATTCTCATAATTTGATTGCTTTCCAGGCGTCCAAACAATAATATTCAAATTCTGTTGGCTTCTGGTATCCTGAGTGTTATTTAAACTCTTTGGTTACATTTGTATGGCTGTCAAAACAGCAACCAAAACTCAGGAATCCATTTCTCAGCTAATGGTGACATGTGGAACAGTGTGACCTTCAGCTGGCATCTGTGGCTTTAATTTCTACTCAGTAAAACTCGATCTGTTTTAAAGTGTCCATATATGTTTTTGTCTTCATAACATCTCCCCGCTTCAGAAAATAAAATGAACTAGCTGAATGAAAAGATGTCAACATTTGTTTTCCTCTAACTCTTAATCCCAATTTTATGAAATACCAAAGTGTTAATCTCAGTTATATCATTCATATTAATTCTGCAAACCAATACAACACTGGAATAAGTCAAATCTTATCTACACTTTTTCCTTTAAATCCGCGAATACATATCTGCTATCACATTATAGGAGACACAGCATGAACACTTTGTAAGTTTAAAGTTGGTAAGGTAAGACTCCAATGAAATAGTCTCATATTCTGGTCTTTAAATATTCCAAAAAATGCGAGAGATTTGTCGTTGTCCACAACCATCTCCGACAATTTGTTTGTCATATACACATTAAAATATCGTCAGGCCAGTGTGCAACATAATAATTCTTGTTCAATAATGGAGATTTTCTATTTTTTTTCTCTGTTGGATATTGAGTTTTTTCGACAAGTAGCCAATTAGCCATTCAATTCCATCACCTTTTTCCATATCAACACATCTCTGACCCCTATATCCCGAGCATCAAACACAATTTTCAAAGGGTTTCAGAATATTTGGTGCAGCTAAAACTGGTGTAGTGATTAAACCTGCTTTAAAATTCTCAAATACCTCCTGGCATTGTTCTGTCCACCACAATTCTGTGTTCTTCTTCAGTAAATCCATCAGTGTTGCCAAGACGCTGCTGAAGTTTTGAACAAACTTCCGATAGAATCCACTCAGTTCCAAAAATCAAAGCACCTCGTTCTTCGAGGATGATCGTGGAAATTCCTCAAAGCCCTTCGTTTTTGTGCTCCATGGGGTCAACCTTCCATGTCGAATATAATGTCCCAAGAACATCACCTCCGCCTTCGCGAATTCCATTTTCTTTCTGTTTATTACCAAGTTTGCTTCTTGTAATCGTTCAACATGCTCTGCCAACTGTAACATGTGAGCTTTTAATCACTTGCTGAAGATCACTACATCATACAGATAAGTTGCACAATTTGTTCATATGGCCACCCCTCTATTCTTGAGTGTTAAATGTGGCTGGTGCATTTTTCATCCAGATGAAATACTCGACAAAGTTTTTTTGTCATCTCCGGTATCTTTACCAGGTAGTTTAACTGACTTCACACTTTTTTTTAATTTGAAAGGGGCCTGGCTTTGAATGGTTTTCTTACCACTGGTGGCGAAACTAATACGTCATCCCCACGGGAAATCGTCAAAGTTTCAGAGTTTTTATCTGCCACCTGCGTCACTCTACACTGTGCCCTCTTCATGTGCTGTTTAACTAACTCACCTACTCGGTCTAATCTCTCTCTCACCTCTGATACATAATCCAAGTGTGAGATCTCCGACTTTGGTCCTGTCAATTTATATTTAATTAGTTTCTAAGGACCTCTCACTTCATGTACGAATATTAAATCAAAGGAAGTAAAGTGAGTAGATTTATTTGGGGCATCTCTAATTGCAAACAATTTAATGGGGCACCTTTATCCCAACCATTCGGGTAATCCTGACAGTACGCTGTTAACATGGTCCTCAGTGTCTGATGCTAACTTTCCAAGGCTACCTGGGATTCAGGATGGGACGCACTTGATTTGAAGTGCTGTATGCCTAAGATATCCATGACTTCCTCAAACAGCTGAGCAATAAAATGAGACCCTTGGTCTGACTGAATCTCTCTGGGCAGTCCACAGCGAGTAAAGAAAGCTACCAATCCCTCCACCTTCATTTTTGCCTTAACACTCCAATAATGGAATTGCCTCTGGAAATCTGGTAGACGCATCCATTATGGTCAGCAAATATTGGTTTCCACTTTTACTTTAGAGAGGGGAGCTACACAATTAATCATAACCCACATGAAGGGTTTCTCGAATGCAAGAATTGGCAACAAAGGTGCTTGTTTTAGTACTGCCTGTGACTTACCTACCATTTGGTATGTATGTCACGTACAACAAAAATGAACCGCGTCCTTGTGCATTCCAGGCCATTAGAAATGCTTCTGTACCTTAGCCTGAGTCTTCTGTACACCTAGGTGACCGCCTGCAGAGAGTTTATGTGCGACCCGTAACACTGTACATTACTGCTAACACAATCTGGTGCACTTCGGCCATTTCCCTTCTGCAGTAACCTATCGGGGTCTCCATTTTAATTTTATGATTCTATGTTTAAGTTAATAACGTTCAACAATATATTCTGATTCCTTTTCTGTGTGTGTGCATGTATATGTGTGTGTGAATGTGTGTGTATATATCTGTTGTAAGTCCATTAGACTTTCTGGACTAAACACCTCTGCCTGATCCTCTGCCTGTTCAGGTTTTTCCTGCACCGTTACATCAAACAGGGTGTCAGTTCACTGAGCATCAACTCATTTGTCTTTTGAGTTCATTTCTTCTTCCTGCTGTAACTTATGACAGTGGGATCTTGTTACTACACAGTCTGGAAAATATCCTGGGTAATTTTCTTTAACTCACCAATTCCCTCATCTTCCTTTGTCTTCTCCACCACAAGGGGTGCCCCTCCCAACTTGCTTCCTGCTAAATCGTTCCCAAGAACAAGCTCTATTCCTAGAACTGACACTCTGTTACTCACTGTCACTGTTACTTCCCCAAACTTGATTTGGCATTCCATCCTGATGTTACACAAGGGAATGCTTAATTTCTGTTCCCATTCCACAAGTTATCACGTTCTTGATTATAATGCCAGAAAGAGTGAAAAAAAACTTTCAACTCTTACTATTAGAGGGTGAGAGAAAGTGAGGGCGGCAGATGCTGGAGATGAGAGTTGAAAAGTGTGGGGCTGGAAAAGCCCATCATGTCGGCAGCATCCGAGGGGCAGGAGCGTTGACGTTTCAGGCATCAATCCTTCATTAGGAAAGTGGGGCGTAAGGGAGGGGGAAGGAGGTTGAGAAATAAATGGGAGGGTGGGGGGTGGAGCTGGGTGAAAGGGAGCTTGGAAGGCAATTAGTAGATGCAGGTGCATTGTGATGGTGATAGGTCGGAGAGGAGGGTGACAGGACACCTATCGGTGGTAGGACAGCTGGAACCCTCAAACTGTACAGCATCAACGTTGACTTCACCAAATTCCAAATCTCCCCTCCACCAACCTCTCCTAGATCCAACTGTTCAACCTAGCACTGCCCTCTTGAACTGCCCTAACTGGCCATCTTCCTTTCCACCTATCGATTCCACCCTCCCCTCCGACATATCACTGTCACTCCCACCTACATCTTCTTATTGCCTTCCCAGTGACCCTCCCACCAGCCCAGCTACTACTCTCGTATTTATCTTCCAGCCCCCTTGTCCCCCCACCACGTTCCGGACAATGGGTTTCTGCCTGATATTCGATTGTCCTGCTGTTCGGACGCTGCCTGATCTGATATACTTTTCCGGCGCCTCACTTCCCAACTAATAGAGAGTGAGCAGATCCCTTACCTCACAAAATTATAATTTCTTATCCTTCTCCCCCTGTTCTTTCTGAGTAAACTTTACCTACAGAGGCGAATTCTTTAGAGAGATCAGGCACTGCCTCCATACCCAGCCCTTGCCGAGGCTGTGCAATGTCCTGCAGCTCCTCGGCTGCACTTGGGGTTTCCTTTACCAGTTTTACAAATGCCACTGGCTTAGCCTCTTCTACCGCATCTTTCGCCAAAGTGTCTTCCTTTAACGCCCAGCACGGTGTGTCCCAGCTAACTGCAGTGAAAACAACTTTTTCCCTGTGCCCTTCTTAAACCATCGGCACTGTAATATTATGTGTTCCACTCCCTTATAGTGAGAGTACCTGAGGCCTTTCACCACCTTTCAACCCCCTTGGGCTCCTTTCTTCACCTGTGGTAAACTATTATGAGCTACTGTTCGCTTTGTAATGTGTGATCTTCCCTTCTCCCAATTTCTATCCCTCACAGGATGAAATTCTTGCCAGAAGCTAAATTGCATCACATGCCACAATGCATATTTACCTGCCATTTCTGCGCGCTTCTCACTTCTTGAACTTTCTATTCATTCACATGACTTTTTCCTATCTCTGGAAGTGAATCTTTTAACTTCTCCAGCTGATTAATCTTCCTTCAAGCCTCACAGGTCTTATCCATTTTTAAGGCCATAACCCACCTATCAAAATGACTGTGGTTAATTCTTTCAAACTCAATATAAGTCTGACCTGGTTCCGTCTTTATTTTTCCGAATTTCTGTCTATATGCTTCTAGTACCAATTCATAACGAATCAAAATAGCCAATTTGACATCTTGATAATGTCTGGATTCCTCGTCTGACAGCGCTGCACATACCTCACTAGCTGTGCCCACCAGATTAGTCTGAACTAGCATTACCCATAAGTTCACTGGACACGTCATCTGCCGTGTCATTTTTTCAAATGAAATAAAAAAAGGTTTTGACATTTTTCTCACCGAAATATGGCAAGTTACTAACCTAGTTGTATATATCCCTACGTTCTCCCTTCATCTCCATTCTGTTAATTTAACTTTCTTACCTAATTCCCAACTTCTGAATTTCAATTCAACCCTCTCTTTCTTTCTCTTCTCTTTCTCTTTTTTCTCTCTCTGTTTCCGCCCCTTTACTTATCTTCTAACTCCAGTTGCCACATTTGCAATTTAAGTTTTGATAACTCTACTGCAGTTGCCTATTTCTCTGATACATCAAAGTGCTTGACCAACTCCATTACAATTCCAGCTTCCCTTTTCTCCCTGGTTAAACCCAATCCCAACCTATTTGCTAATTCTAAAAAAATGTCCTTCTTCTGTCTTTCTAAATTTCCTTGGAAAATTCGGGAACCTCTTCAGTAATGTTAAAAGCCATTTCCCTCACTTTTCATTTAACCAACCACAAGTAACAAAATTAAACAAATTTTCCCAATGGTTTCATCTGAAGCTCAAAGTCACTAATTGCAATGAGTTGGAATTTGCTGGGACCTGTTGTATCACAGATCTGTTCAAGTCTGTCCAAATGCCATATGGCAAGGCCCCAAACTGTTATAACATCAATGTCAAACCCCTCTGTTAATTAAAACCACATACCCAGAAAAGCTTACCTCACATCATAATCTGTCAAAACGTGAGCGACAGAGAACTCCTAAATTCCACTAATAAACAACAAAAAAAAACAATTTATATGTGTGCAAGTTAGCTCACTGAGCTTGAAGGTATGCTTTCAGAAGTTTCGTCACCATGACTATGTTTCTTAAATTGGGTGATGTCATTTCCGGTTATTTTAACAATAGAATGTAGACAGAATCTAAATTGATGAGTTTATTGATGGACTTCTGGTTAGAATACCATTCCTCTAAGAAGGTCCTTGCGTGTCTTAGTATGTGTGTGTGCTTTGCCCCAGTCAAAGGGGTGCCCTTCTTTGTCTGTATGTATGGAACATAGTGATAGTGCGGCATGTCTTTTGGTGACTACTTGGTGTTCATGTATCCTCGTAACACAACAACAGGACAGTTTCAATGGTGGATAAAAGATTGTATATACACTGTTTAATCAATGTGTGTGTGTGCAGATAAGTCACAAATGATGTATAAAATTGATAAAATATTAAAACATTATTTGATCCTCTCAACGTTCCCTCTTTTTCTGGGATTCCCAACTCTAATTTCTCATTCTTACCAGGATGTGTGCTCCAAATTCTTGATTCTGGTGTCCCAACTTATTTCAATATGTTGGCCTGCTGGGTTCTTTCCAAAGCTAGTGTCTGTCATATCATTGCAGACAAATATTCTGGCATCAGACTTAGCATTTGAACATATTACTCTGCTGTACGTGCACTGTATAAAGGACCACAGCACACAGGCATTGCCAAAATATTGGAGGATGTTCATCTGCTTCTTTCGAGAATGTGGTTTTCTCATTTTCCATATCTCCATATCTATATACTCTCTCTCTCATTCTCCCTTTGTAGCTGGTTTAGAATTCCACCAATTATTCTTCGTGTCCCATCTCTCAAAGCTCATTCTTTTAGTTTACATCTCTTCAAGATGTAATGTGGTTATAATTGAGCAATGTAACTACAAAGACATGCGGGCGTAGCAGGCCAGAGTTAATTGGAAGGGGAGCTGAGCAGGAAAGACCATGGAGCAGCAATGGGAGGAGGTTCTGGGGATAATTTGGAAGATAATACAAGAAATGCAACCCCAAGAACATGAAACATACTGTTGGGATGCTTTCACTAGTACGATGTTTAATTTAGATCCAGGGAGGGTGAGATAACTGTACCTGTTACAAACAAGTGTTTTTAGCACCTGGCCTGAACGGGTTAAACTACAGCTGGACTAAAAGCTGCAGCCATTCTAACCAAACCACAGAAAAGGCTAGCTGATAAACATTATGCAAATCATTCCATTAAAACATTGAAACTCGTAACTGCCGGACATTACTCATGAAGGAAGTCACTGCTATCTTGCTAATGGTTCCATTGAAATGTGTAATTGTGTAACTGTTAGACTAGCTGCAAATTGGCTTACTTAAGTGACCCATTGAAACTGTAGGGTAATGAGACGTATAGAAATGACAAATGGAATGTTGAGTTTGTAAGCCAACAATGTATTTATTGATTAAGTAAACGGGACGACTGGCCCCGGAATGTCGGAACTATTGTTCAGCACAGCAGGAACCGAACAGACACCTTGACACGGCCAGGAATCTGAGCAGTCAGTGAGGAGTATAACTGGAGCAAGCCCGAACAGAAGAGCAGAACGCGCCTTCTCCAGCAAGCCAGACAGCTTGCTGTATCACAGATGATTCTCTCTCTCTCTCCCAAATAAAGCGGGTTGTATTCTGAATCTGGTCGGGTCTCTCTCTCTCTCTCTCTCTCTCCAAAACGAACACCGGGACGGTAGTTTCCGTCCTAACAGATGGTGAGCCTGAACGTGTGGAAGGAGTAGAGACACGCCTGTTGGCAGGGGTTGAGGGTCGCCGAAAGGCCGGCCACTTTAAATCGGGTCCGGGGACGCCCTTTGTGTAAAGGTCCCTTTTGTGTAGTGTTTTAATATTCTAAATTCTTAGTTTAAGTCGGCGCCTCACAAGCCTTTGCCAACCGAAATTGGGGAGAGAGAATCGGGCCAGTCTGTTTGCCTGCTAGGTATCGGTGATTGGAACTCCGGAGTCCAGCGAATCAAGAGAGTGGGGTTCGGGAGTGGATCGGTAATCGGGGGGTATTATCGGTGAGTAATTACACTAGGAGTCGGAATTGGTGAGCATTAAAGTACTTTGAAGTGTGGATCTGGTGAGGGACGAATAGAGAGGGGAACGTAGACAGGTCCCCTGCGCAGACTGGATTGGGTTAAGCGTATGCTTCCCCCCGCGCTGACAGTACTGGGTTAAGCGTATGCTTCCCAAAACAAGGACGAGGCCGCTAGACTGACTGTGAGCCGAGCAGACCTATGGTGGTACTGTGGAGGCAAGAATCTTTTCAATTGGCTTCCCCTGAATTGGGAGGGGAGGTGTGTTTTGGTATCCCTTAACGCCCCGCTTTCTTATCACCAAGAGCCCCTGGAGACTACACCCTCTGGGAGCCCCCCCAGGGAGTTGATGCCCATGGCCGTTACAGGCGGGCCATCGGGACTCAAACCTGGATAGACCCGTCCACTGGTATAGTGGACTTGAAGAACCCACATAGTGTCTGGATAAATGCTATTGTGCAAGCCAGGAACATCCCTGACGAGTACAAGTTGGCCGACGAAATAGCCTCGGGCTTCGAGGGTTTCCCCTTGTTCGCTGCCATTTTCCCCGTGACCACCAATAAGAATGTTAACAGAATTAATCTCGTCCATTATAATGTCCAGCGATTGGCCAACCTGACTGTAGATGCAGTGGACGCAATTCACGAACAGCTTGCGCAGACCTCGCTGATGGCCCTACAGAACAGACAGGCTTTGGATATGCTCTTGGCAGAGAAAGGAGGGGTGTGCGCAATGTTTGGCGCTATGTGCTGCACTTCCATAGCAAATAATACGGGTCCAGATGGGAAGCTCACTAGAACCCTGAGGAAGCTGCGAGCTCTAGCCACTGAGTTGTACATGCAGTCGTGGTGGGGGGGGGGGGTTAGTAACCCGGTAGTGGACTGGTTGAATAAGACTTTCGGACAGTGGGGGACAATCCTAGGGCAGCTAGCCCTAGGGCTGAGCATTTCCATTGCTATTTTTATTACGTGTGGCTGTTGCTGTATTCCCTGTATTAGAGCCCTAGTGACCCGGACCATAGACCGGGCATTTACAGGCAAAGACGATGCTAGATCTCCTGCACCCCCGCCCTACCAAGCTGTACTGCATGAGTGTGCGGATGCCTCCCATGGGAAAAGCAGATCGGCGGAGACTGAGACGGAGATCGACCTATCGCCGCCGTGTTATGATTTCTGAATACGTTTGTCTTGCATGCGTTTTCTTTTAGAACTTTCCGGGGTACTCTTGGGGGCGAACTGAAGAAGCGCTTAGATTGGGTTTTTTTTCTCTCATTTTTGTCGCGACGCGAAGTCTTCTACAAATGAGGACATCCCGCTTTTAAGATTTTCCTGTGAGAATGTATAATGGGTTGTTACATGCAGTACATTTGCTGATCCCCTGCTTAGTGTCCTTTTCTGGTCACAGTGAAAGTTTGGCTGCCCTGCAGCAGAGCCTGCCCTGTCTATTCGTGTTGACACTCCTGACAAACTTTTTGACTTGTGATTTTGGATCAAGTACAAGTTGCATTTAGTACAAACCCTACACGATGACTGCATTTACCAATGTCCAGCTCAGTTGTCGTGACTAGCTATTCTCTCATTCCTGTTGTGTTTTTGTACAGCCAGCTGTTTCCTGACTGTTTAACTTGGGTTTCAATTGCCTTTTTGGGCGCCCCGCTGCCAGAGATCTCTTCTCCGAGTGAAGAGCGGAAGCGGCTTTGCCGTCCTGTATGCAATGCACTGTTATCATTCTATCTCCGGTGCATGACAGCTGGCGCGGTGCCTTTGGTTCGGGTTCGTCTGTTCCCGTCGGGTGTTATGGCTCACTGTACGTGTCTGTGCTTCCTCTTTTCCTCCTACTACCCAGTACTAACCCTTTTACTTCAGACCCTGGGATTGTGAGGCCTGTTGTCCAAAGACCCCTTAATTGTTTTGTCCGTTTACATTGGCAACACTTAAATTTATGTTGTATGCTACAGTCATGGGTTGAGGTGTGCTGTGTGCACCGGCGACTCGTCTACTGGTCACATCAGTGACTACTACACATCATCCGAAATCGCCCGATGGATTCGCCTGGTCTCGGGGGCCACCAGGGAGCCACTGGCCACTGCCCGGAGTTGGTCCTTGCCGCTTCTGACATGGATACGGTTGTCCACTGCTCAATAAGGAATGACTGGTTAGCCAATGACGGGTGAGTCTCCTCAGGTGAGGGACTACCTAAGACAGGCACAGTCGCGCCTTGAATTCGGAAGTGGTGGCCTACGTTCGTGTTTTTATGGGAAGGCCTGGCTTTTGCGTCTGTGTCGGACAGAGCTGCAGGCCTGTGAAGCATCCTGGCCTGCGGAATGACGGGGGCACAGTACAGTTTTTCAATGGGTTTCCGGTCGCTGGCGAGTACCTGACTGGTAGCGTACACTCACAACTAATGTTTACACTTGGGGGTTCTTTGGACTTGTTAGGACGGAGCTACCGTCCCCGTGTTCGTTTGAAGGAGAGAGACACTGGATCTGATTCAAAATATAAGCTGGTTTAATGAGAGAGACGTACACAGAAAATACAGTGAGATATTTACTGCTCACTGGAGAAGGCACGTTCTGAAATCTTTCCAAAAACCCCTGCTTGATATATTGTTTGCTAAGCTAACGCTACGTAATCACTCACACACGTGATCTCTCACAGACAAAGGCTTCCTGTGAACAGGCCTCGGCCTTGGCAGGTATCCACGAGATGGTCTGTCTCGTAAACAAGGTCTCCGAGTAAAGGCTGCCATTGTATTGGTCTGACCTTGGTAGTCCAGCTGCACAGGCAGTTTCGGTAAACAGTCCAAACAGCAGCTCCGCAGCGCCCCCCGATTTCCCAAGCAGCAACTACAGGTCCACCCTCCCTCGGCGTATAGATATACATCCCAACACTCCCTCCCTTGGCCTCGAAAGAGGCCACACAAAATACAGCAGTTCGCGCGCAGCAGTCAGAACCCGGACGGTCGGTGGGCGCCCCCCTGTCGCTCCTTTGCAAGACCGACCATTTAGCTAAACCCGGCTTGTCTGACTCTAGGGAGACATAGTTATAGGGGATAGGAATCCCTAAGCAGCATACAACTACACAAAGCATTCCGCGCCGCAAAATCCCTACTCTATGCGCCTCTCCAGTTCGCATACAATCGTTAAGGCACAAGAAGCAGTGAAATAATACATAACAGATGTAAGAACTTAAAAGTTGTAAACACATACAAAAAGCCACCTCAAAACCAACAAAACGATTACTGAGTATGATAACAAAAGCGAAGAGAACCAGAGGAAAACACAAAGTGGATGAGTTCGGACGCCTGCAGAATGAAGCTCTGCTGTTCAAAGAACACCCAATTGTACAACCTCCCAGTAAAGTCGGTCGTATTATACCATGACACCTTAAAATAAAATTTCAAACTACTGACATAGTGTCAAATCTTTTTGCAATAGGATTCAATGAGCTCTCCTTCCTTCCTAAAGGGTTGTTGTTAAGTCGGTTCTGGAAGATGACACAAAACTGGCATTTTCCTTCGTCAAAAATACAGTGAATACAATGTCAAACTGCTGGGTCCACGATTCTCCTTATATCAAGCTGCTTTACAAGCCAGAAACTTGACCAGATTCCCGACACGGATACAAAAGCCAGGCATCTGTTAAAACCAGATGACCACAGGCCATTATTCTGAAGGTCAATACATGACTGTGCCTGTTTTAGGTTGTCCCTCACTCGAGGAATCTTACCCGTCATTGGCTAACCAGTCACCTTCACTTGACCAATAAAAACCCACATCCATTTTACAGCTGTCAAGTACGGACACGGGCAGTGGTAACTGGCTTATCATTGTGAACAGTGGCCGTCGAGACCAATCAAAGCCATTTAGGAATACCAGATGATGGCTAGGAATCTCTTGAGTGAACAATAGTCTCTTGAGTCTCGAGGCATATAGCACTTCACAATCTCTAACTGCAGCATAAAAGCACAAATTTACCTGTTGTCAATTTGAACGGGAAAGAGAGAGAAAAAAAATACACAACTAGGGGGTCTCTGCACCTCAGCCCTCACATTCTGAGGCCCTAATATGGGAAGGATTAGAAATGAGAGATACAGTTATAAAGTAAAATCATAAGTTGTCCCGCGCTTCCCTCTCAGGCATATCTCCTCCATTCCCTCTGATACCGATCTCGTAATCTTTCCATGGGGTGCCCCCATCACAGGCTCCTCCAGCCCCGCTGCCTGGTATGCGGGTGGGGGGTTATACTTTCCCGTCAGGGCATGGTCGATCGTACGTGTCACAAGGTATACAACAACAATCACAGGTAATAAAGATAGCAACAGAAATGCATAAACCAAGGGCCAGCTGTCCCAGCATAGTTCCCCATCTACCGAATGTGCTATTCAGCCAATCTATCACTGGGTTTTTGTTTACCCCCGGCTGTTGCTTCAGCTCAGTGGCTAAGGCTCGGAGTTTTATCAAGGTTTTAGTGAGCTTGCCATCCGGGCCAGTGTTGTTTGATACTGTCCCTCATTCCCAGCCTCCCATTCAGTAAATAACCTGTTTCTTCATAATCTTTCCACTTGCCAACCAATGTTATATCCACCTCAATAAACTAAATCTATTCCCACATTCTTTAATTTTACGCACTAATCCCGTAATGAGACTTTGTTAAAAGTCTTCAGAAATTCCCAATAAACCACCTCCACTGGCTCCCTTTCGGTAACCTCATTATTTACATCCTCAAAACATTCCAGTAAATTTGTCAAGCTTGACTTCCCTTTCATAAATCTATGCTGACTGTCTCCAATCCTGATAATGGTTCCCAAATGCTCAGCTATTCAGTCTATGGAGGATCAATTTACTGTGTAATCCCACGTATCTTAGGACCCAAATAGAAAAGTACAGCACAGAAGATTTCCCTCCCTGCTGATACAGAATCTATATTTAACACCACATTTTGCAGAACAGTTCCAAAGGTTCCCCATTTTCCATAAGGACGAAAAAATGTTCAAATCTGTGGCCTTTGAAACAGTGACCTCCAATCCTCATCTCATTTTTAAATGGACTAACTCCTGAACACCACTTTCCTTTCAAATACAGTTTGTTCATGGATTATTCCACAAGTGTAGTCATCACTATCCTTTATAAGAGCTCTAACAGATCATCATTTCATTTTCCTCTGTAACAGCACAGTGAAAATATTTAATGATAATAAAAGTACTGGCGATGTTTAAGTAAAAAAAATGACCACTTTCACCTTAAGATTACCTCATCTGTTTTGACTATGCTTTTATACTACATTATATTCTTGATTTTATCATTCCAAATGCCACTTTCTCACTCCTTTATTTTCCTTCTGTTGCTTTTGCTTTAGTAGCTCAAATCTAAATGTATTTTCTTCAGTCAGACTATATTACCTTGCTCTCTGTTCAACTGGTTTTAAAACATTCTCCACGGTTATCTCACTATTCAAACTGTTTCTTCTAAATGTCGTCACTAAAATAAACATCCCGATGACTTTATATTTCAGACTCCGTTTTTTGATCTGAACCTAATCTGGTCGTTACTACCATATGCTAAGAGTTGAACCTTCAACCTTCAAGTCATTCACTCTTCTGTTTAACCACTTAGAACCAAAACTGGAAACATTCCTGGTCAGACATGCGAACTGCTGATTAACAACTAGTCCAGGATGCGCCCCAAAACCTTTCTCATTTGTCGTCTATACAATTAGCGTGTGCATTATCATGATTCTGTTCCGACTTCAAACATCTCTGAATATTAGAACATAGAACATAGAAAAATACAGTGCAGTACAGGTCCTTAAACATCCTTAATTATAGCGTATTTCATTATAGTACCTAGTTCCAACACATCAAAACTGGCTGCACACCCAACTGAACTGGTCAAACAAGCTAACAACTTTCTTCTTTCAGATACAAAACCACCTTCCTGTGATGACCCAGCAGAATTTATCAGAATGCAAACAAGCTTAAGGCTGTTGTCTCAAAGTCAATTCCAACTTATCCTGCCCAATGTCTAAGCCTATAAAGTTTCCCAAAACCCGACCTCCAATGTTAAAATTGACTTTAAACATAGCTATAATAATTGCTCAAATACCACAGAATCACTCATAGAAAATTATTGGCATTTATTAACATGAAACATATCTGAAAGTTTAACTGTGGCACTGATAGAACATTGCTAGATCTAATTCAGTAAGACAAATTTAAATTCAATCCATAAATGCATTTGTACGATTTCCACAGCTTCCATTTTATACTTCCCACCTCTTCCGTTGATTTCAAAACTCAGCTTGGTCTGGAGCCAGGCTGACAGCCGCTGCAATTCCTTCTTTGCCCGCTATGAGGTAGATTAGTTTAACCGGTCCTCTCCTGTTCCTCTAAAATGCCCTATCCTTCCACAATAATGGCATCCTGCCTGTGGAGACCTTTGTCTCTGCCCCTGTCGCTCAAACTCTCTATCAAATGCTCCTCCATGTCTCTCCCTACTCCCTTTCTTCCCTGCCCTACATGCTATCACTCGCTGCTCCGGTTGCTCACTTTTGGCTGCATTCTTCCCCTAATTACCTCATCAACCGCAGCTACCATCATTCACACGTTCTGCTCCTGTCACTCGCCCTTTCTCTCTTTACAAACACTTTCTGTGCCCCTCCTAACAATGCGTGATGACAAAATGTTCAAGAACAAACCTTTCAGCTCAGTGAGTAAACTTAGAACCTGAGCTACATATCTTCTCAAAAAATTGCAAATACACTTCCTTTCTGAAAGATAGTCCTAATTTACTAAACTAGGTAAGATTCACCTGTGATCTGTTGTTGAATCTCAGAAGAGATTAGCGTCTGGTATTTGTACTGTAACCCATACCCATTATCCATTCACAAATTAATTACAGACCCATAAGCTCCTCCATCAACAGGGGTACAGTCATCTTCCAGTTTTTTGAAATCTTGTACTAAATTCATATCCAGTACTTAATAGTGAACAAGGGGAATAAGTCTCTTACTCTTAACCACAACTAAAATTTAGTGAATGAAAAGGCTAAAGTCAATCATAGCTGTCTGTGTACAGCCTACTAGGTATGTGTCCAGATGCTCAATAACGAAGACCTGTTCAAAGTGGGCGGCACGGTGGCACAGTGGTTAGCACTGCTGCCTCACAGCGCCTGTAGACCGGGTTCAATTCCCGACTCAGGCGACTGACTGTGTGGAGTTTGCACGTTCTCCCGTGTCTGCGTGGGTTTCCTCCGGGTGCTCCGGTTTCCTCCCACAGTCCAAAGATGTGCGGGTCAGGTGAATTGGCCAAGCTAAATTGCCCGTAGTGTTAGGTAAGGGGTAAATGTAGGGGTAAGGGTGGGTTGCGCTTCGGCGGGTCGGTGTGGACTTGTTGGGCCGAAGGGCCTGTTTCCACACTGTAAGTCTAATCTAATCTAAAAAAAAGTATTAAAAAGGTTTTAGCCACCATCAGATCTGCATAAATGAAAAAATGAAGAGAAAGTGCTTGACTTGAAGTCTGTAGGAATATAAATGCAACATTTTAGTACATAGTGTTATATTACCAATATGGAAAAAAATCCAACTGATTTCTTATCTCATCTTTCCTAGAACCGTCATAACCAGGTTTGGAATTGTGGAATTAAAATTAGGTGTTTGACCACAGTTGTATTAGGCATTGGCACAAAATCTGTGAGACCAGGACTGAATCCCTCCTGTTAGTGAATAGCTGTGAAAAGTACTATAAAACAACCAGAAATTTAAATCCAGACTTTATAATACAAAAATATAATATTACTCTATCATCCAAGCATCCTTAAGACTTAAAATTTATTCCTCTTCAGAAAATCCCATTTCCCTCTAGAACTAAATTTCGAATCAACCTTGTGCAAATAAACCATTTAGCAAGATTGATACCATAATGATGTCATTCACTGCAGAGTGCGAAGCTTGAACAGATAGAGCTTCAACACCCATTCCACGCAATCAGAATCTAAGCAAAACCGATGGCAGAATATTGGCATCTCAAAATCATTGAATGCTGAGGCTAAAGCAGAAGCACGATGGATCATGTAAAAAATGCTTGCCTGCAGGTCCTAGAAAAGACAGACACAGAGACCCACCAAACTTCACCCACAAAACTAAATATTAAATTGAGAGCGAAAAAAAATGCTGTTTGATTATTTTGATAAACTGCGAACAACTCCGGATGGTGCAAATGTCTTGTTAACACAAACAAAAGATCGAGAAAATAGAGATCCAAAAGTAGTTTTCTTAAGTACTGCTGGTCAATCATTACTCAATTAAAATACTTTAGGTCGTAAAAATAATCAGAGCTGTCTTACAACAATTTGTCAATTCAAGTTAAAAAACTTCTAACGCATGCACAATGGTCGAATCCAAGGTCACCGATAATAACCATGGAAACATTCGTTTATAACAATTACCCACTGTCGAACGAAACTTCGACTGTCCTTCATATATTGCTTTTATGTAAAAATAAAAGAGGTTAGTAAGAAAAGTAGTTAGCGAGTCATGACTCATAAAAGCACAGAAGTTATTAGCCTTAAAAAATCATGTTAAGCTCACATAAAAAGAAATCAATTTAAACAGCAGTCCTGGAATTCAAGCTCTAGAAACAAAACTTACTCCTTCAATCACCAACAAACCAATGTGCATTCAAACCAAATCATAAAGGGTTAAATGTTTTGCTAGCTATACGCGTGCTCTCTCTCTGTTTGCACAGTCCTTTGTGAATCCCCTTACCCCTAACCCTTATTTCTCGCATTCCTTCTATCTATCCTTCTCTCTTGGTTTCTCTTCCCTTTGTCTTTTTTTTTCCCTTCCATCTTTCTTTATCTGTCTCTGTTTGTTCTGAAACTTCAGTCCGTTATTTTGGTTAAAAGAAAATTAACTCTCTCTGCAACTTGACCATGAAGTCACTGTCAACATAATACTGGGTCCAGGGCACTACATATTTTGGCTCTATATTGTTTTAATTTTAAAAATATCTCAATGTCGCTTATACAACTGTGAATTAAACTCAATGGGAGTTTAGAAAAAAAACACACACAGACCTGGCTGCCGAAGTCCATTGAAAAAAAATCACAGAAATTCACACCCACTTGAGAAAAGCAATCAAACCGCCAGCTGTGCAAACAGAAACCCCTTGAAAAAAATCATTATAAACCACAAGCAATTTCACCCCGGCGGCAATGGAAACCAGAGAGAAAAGAAAAAAAATTGAAAGTCAATGACTGCCTAACCATAAAAATATATACATTAAAACATATTTACAATTTATTTGGAATTTGTACTTGCTATGAACTGACACAGGGAGTACATAAAAGGGAACTTTATAGGTTCAGTAATTATACCAAAGTTCAAAGCATTTTTTCGTAATGTTTTAAAAACTTTACTCATGCAAAATAGAGTGTCTGAGCTATAGCTGACTCCCATAATACAAATACTCTAATATCTGGACTAGAAATTGCTTCGCTTATAATCCTTATCTGCAGCTTTAATACTATATTTTGAAATTGAATCAACAGTTATTAATTTAGAACATTAATTATTAAAATCAGTTTGTATTTCATAACTGATTACTAAATTCCATCTTAATTTAGTTGCTTTACCGTCCTGATTCCCACAATACAGACATCCCAAGCTTTTTTGGACCATATCCAATAAGATGCACTCTAAACAAGATATTCTTTTGAAATATTAATTTTGTTTTCCGACGTGTTACCTGGTGTGATAAATTTTGAGCACGATTACCTACTGTCTCTTCTATATTTATAAGAACATTGGAATAGTCGGATGGAAAACTTTTTTTTATAATAGAACATAATCAACTCTGCCCTGTCTATCCCCAGCTAACTCTGCAGTCTCAATAGTGGGCAGCGTTAGTAAGTGGCTCTGGAATCGTGCCAATAATTCCCGTAGATAGACGTCCTCATCATCTATTTTCGTTGACAATTTGATTTTACTAAAAACATTCTCCTTTACTTCCTCTTTTCTCTCTGTCAAATTATCCTGAATGTTTGATTGAAATTCGTCAAAATCAGCAGCTGTAAAAAACAGTTGGTCATCTGCGGGGAACCCGTTTCTGCTCCTCCACAGCTTAAGATTCTTACCCAGATTCTGTATTTCTCTTTGAGTTTCTTTAAATGTAATATATTTTATTCAATAAGTTTCTTAATGTCTTCTAAAACCTTCCCTGCCTGTGTTATCGGGTTTGTCGTTACAGGTGCTGGGTTGGACTCATTATTTTTTAACTCCGGGGGGGATGTACACAGACGCTACCAAACAGTTCAAATCCAATTGTGGTGTAAAAGTTACCACAAATTTGGTCTTCCACCCCAGAGACTCATTCGTGTCCTTACTTATCCCCTTGGTAGGGGGTTTGCCCAAGTCAATCACTTGGCGTACTAAAGTATTAGGAGACTCTCGGAGACCCTCTAGTATATTTGTCATTAATGTAACATTCTAAAAAGTCTCCTTAATCTTTTTATAATAAGTTCTTTTTGATTTAAAGCCTGTCCTAAGACTAGGTCTAAAGTTTCTTTCTGTAAAGCTACACAGTCCAATAGCAGTCGACCCGCTAGGGTCGTATTCCCACCTAGACTGAGTCTCCACCAGGGAACTCCAGGACATTCTGTCCTGAGGTAGCGCAGTTTTGGTTGTCCAAAATTTAATTCCTCCATCTTATTTTCTCTTATCTGACTCTAAGCTTGCCCCCCCTTTGTTTCTGTTTCTATCTTTCTTTGACACTTTCCCCTTTTTCTCACTGTAAGCTGTTGTCAAAAATAATTTTTTCTGCTGTCCACCTTATACTACTTTCATTTAAACATAAAATTTTCTCTCAAAAAATGGGGTTTAACCTTATCAGTTACCAACTAATCTTTTCTCCTTTCTCAATATCTATTAATATTCTATCCTGACAGAAAATCACGTTAAGTATTCATAAAATTGCAATAAAAAAAACACACTGAATCAAATGACAAACAACAAGTTTCAAACATAAAACCATTAACAAACAGATGAATTCAAGCCAGAGCACAAAGTGTTAAACTGCTTGTTCGCAGAGAAGCCTTCTGTTCACAGACAGACACACTGATAAAGCTTGCAGCAGTAAAATTCTCTCTCTTTTTGAGATATGACACACAGTTTCTTAATTTCACAGACCCATACAAATTTTCACACAAAGAGATTTTCTTTTTCTCTCTTACAGAGATTTTTATACAAAAAGATTCTCACACACACACAAATTCTCACATACACACAGAGACTACCTTTCTCTCGCAATCAGTTTTACACACACAGAGATTCTTATACACACTTAGGTCTTCACAAACACAGAAACTCTCTTACTCTCTCAGATTTTTACAAATTTAAAAATACTTAAACTCACACATTTTACACACCAAGAGACTCTCTCTCTCCCTCTCTCTTTCACAGGCACTGTCAGCTAGCGATCAGCAGCATTCACACTCTCTCTCTCTCCCTCCAGGGCAACAATGCAAACCTCTCTCACAGACTTTCACACACAAACTGTTCTTCTCCCACACACTTTTGCTAACACCACAATACTTGTACATACATACACACACCACACAGTCAATCTGTCAATGAATCTGTGTCTGTCACTGTCCCCGGTCCGCGGTCTTTGTCTCACGCTCCACCACGGAACTCCTGGGTGTCGGGCGCACAAAAGCACCACCTCGACTCCCGACAAGACCAGTCCCGATCAGCGCTCGTCCTCCGGTCAAGGGAAGTAAAATTTTTTTTACTCACCGGTCCTTAGTGCAAGTTGGGAAGCCTACGCTTAACCCGGATTCGTACTGCGCGGGGGGAAGCATACGCTTAACCCGGATTCGTACTGCGCGGGGGGAACATACGCTTAACCCAGATTCGTTCTGCGCGGGGTAAAGCCTAAGCTTTACCCATAAAAATACTTTCAGCGCCCACAAAGGGGATTTTTCTCTTTAAAACACTAACCACCTCTAGGAATTTCAGTGCCCACCTAGAGGACTTTTTTCTCTAAAACACTACCCACCTCTAGGACTTTCAGTGCCCACCTAGAGGACTTTTTTCCAAAACAATAATACTCACCACCCCTAGGAATTTCAGAAACCGCGCGGCCGGGATGACCGGGGTCACCAAAACTGTTAGGATGGAGCTACCGTCCCCGTGTTCGTTTGAAGGAGAGAGACACTGGATCTGATTCAAAATATAAGCTGGTTTAATGAGAGAGAGACGTACACAGAAAATACAGTGAGATATTTACTGCTCACTGGAGAAGGCGCGTTCTGAAATCTTTCCAAAAACCCCTGCTTGATATATTGTTTGCTAAGCTAACGCTACGTAATCACTCACACACGTGATCTCTCACAGACAGAGGCTTCCTGTGAACAGGCCTCGGCCTTGGCAGGTATCCACGAGATGGTCTGTCTTGTAAACAAGGTCTCCGAGTAAAGGCTGCCATTGTATTGGTCTGACCTTGGTAGTCCAGCTGCACAGGCAGTTTCGGTAAACAGTCCAAACAGCAGCTCTGCAGCGCACCCCGATTTCCCAAGCAGCAACTACAGGTCCACCCTCCCTCGGCGTATAGATATACATCCCAACAGACTACAGACTTGCGTTCTACGGGCAGACTAGTTATTTTATTTTCTTCGCTCCGAATCTCTTGCGTTCGTTGCCATACTAGTTTACTATGCTTCCATATTCGCGCAAATTTTCGTGGGATCTGTTTGTCTTTTGCCCTGCTTGATTGATTCCTTGTTTTTGTCATTTCTGTAGAAGCCTGTGGGAATTGTTTTATATATATTAGCTTGGCTTTGCATGTAGCTTTTGTTACCTATTTGTTACTTGTGTTGCGGCATGTTGCTTAGGGCACCCTTCATCCCAACATGACTGTCTCCTGAGAACCGGAGAATCTGGTCATGACAACGTGCTCGGTTTGATCAAAGGGACGCCTTTGGGTACGTCCGCCGGCACACCAGACCCCGGTCGCCTCGCAAGTGTTTGCATTTCTTACGGCATGGGTTGGTTTGGCCTCAATAAGAGGCCACGGGAGGGAATGTTGGGATGCTTTCACTAGTACGATGTTTAATTTAGATCCAGGGAGGGTGAGATAACTGTACCTGTTACAAACAAGTGTTTTTAGCACCTGGCCTGAACGGGTTAAACTACAGCTGGACTAAAAGCTGCAGCCATTCTAACCAAACCACAGAAAAGGCTAGCTGATAAACATTATGCAAATCATTCCATTAAAACATTGAAACTCGTAACTGCCGGACATTACTCATGAAGGAAGTCACTGCTATCTTGCTAATGGTTCCATTGAAATGTGTAATTGTGTAACTGTTAGACTAGCTGCAAATTGGCTTACTTAAGTGACCCATCGAAACTGTAGGGTAATGAGACGTATAGAAATGACAAATGGAATGTTGAGTTTGTAAGCCAACAATGTATTTATTGATTAAGTAAACGGGACGGCTGGCCCCGGAATGTCGGAACTATTGTTCAGCACAGCAGGAACCGAACAGACACCTTGACACGGCCAGGAATCTGAGCAGTCAGTGAGGAGTATAACTGGAGCAAGCCCGAACAGAAGAGCAGAAGGCGCCTTCTCCAGCAAGCCAGACAGCTTGCTGTATCACGGACGATTCTCTCTCTCTCTCCCAAATAAAGCGGGTTGTATTCTGAATCTGGTCGGGTGTCTCTCTCTCTCCAAAACGAACACAGGGAAGGTAGTTTCCGTCCTAACAATACTCATGGGAGGACAAGGCAGCCATGAGTGATAAGGCATCAAATCAAAAGAGAAAATATACAATGTGGTGAAGATGATTGGGAATCCAGAGAATTCATTGGCTCTGAAACTACATAGCTCTGGTATCACTGACACTACAGAGCTCTTAATCATGATTAGGGAAAGAAACAGGAAAAATAATCACTTTAAACACACAAGATTGTATTTCTCAAGGAAAAAGATTCAGGTGAATTAAACATTTGAGTTAAGATCAGTTAAATGCATTTGCGGAATGTGTCAGATTGGAAGCAAGGCCCAGGGAGACAGACCCTCAGCAGAATGAGAGTTTGAAATGGAAGTATTTCCACATCAGAAACCAGGTTAGGTCACTGAGTGCAGGACTGATGGGTGAATGGGTCTCAGTGAGAATTGGGGAACAGACAGCAGAATTGCATTGCAGATATTGCAGCTGGAAACTGCGTATTCATGTAGTGCTTTAGACCACAGCAGCGGGAGAAGCAGAACAGCATCCAACCACAACCTGTAACTTTTTGCCAGGATAACACCTCAGTCTGTCATTACCATCAACACCATCTATGGCTCAGTGACGAGTGTGGGTGAACATGTCAGAGTCAGAATCACATGAACCTTAACCTGATGTTAACTCATTAAAGCTACCTGACTTGACCAACAGATCAGAACGAAGCCCTGCAGTCCTGCCACATTCAGGTATAAATGGTGATGGACGATTAAACAAATAACTGGAGGAGAGGGCTCCACAAACATCCCCATTCTAAATAATGGAACAGACCTGCACATCAGTGTAAAAGAGAAGGATGTTGTATCTGCACCAACTTCTGCCAGAAGTGTTGAGTCGATGATAATCCTCACCCTCACCGTGATGCCCAGAAAATCACAGATGCCAGTCTTCAACTAATGTGATTCGCTGCACGTGACATGAAGAAACAGCTGAACACAGTAGATATGACACAGGCAATGGGCCAGGACACTATTCCTGCAATAGGACTGAAGACTTGTGCTGCACAACAAGCCATGTCTATGGGGGAGATTTTTTATTCCAGCTCCAACTCTGACATCTCCCTGGCAATGTTGAAAATTACTCAGCTAAGTCCCGTTCCCGAAAACGGGAATGATTACAATCTGATCTTGTACCACCCCCTCAGTCCCATCACCACAGTCAAATTGGTGGGAGTTCTTTTTGACAGAGCTGTCAAGCAGCACAGAAATACCCTGCTCAGTGTTGTCTCTGACAGGTCCCCATGTGGAGATGGTGCTGTTGTGGAAATGTCACTGGATGACTAATCCAAACCAGGCTAATGCTCTGGCAGCAGGTGGAAGTTAAAGACAATTAATAAAATATCGAGATCTAAAATCTGGGGTCAGTAACAGTGACCTTGAAGTCAATATCGATTGTAAACAGAACTTCCTTCTCCAATGTACTTTTAGGAAGTGAATCTCCCGTGATTTCCTGGGCTGGCCTAAAACTGACTCCAAAGACCCTGACATGTGATAAACATTTCAATTGTCTCTGAAACGGCCAATCAAGGCACTCATTTGTATCAAACTACTCCGAGGTCTGAATGGATGAAACCGGACAGAACATCCGGCCTCAGCATCAGTGTCGGAAAAGGGAATGGGAACACAGTCCTGTCGACCCTGCAGAGACCCCTTCCTAACATCTGAGAGCTTGTGACAACATTTACCGCTTTCCCACAACCTGCACAGAAACAGCGGGAAAGGAGTAGGTCATACAACACATTGAGCCTCCCCCATTCTAGTTCATGGAAAAAAATCTCCTCAATGCAATTACCCCACACGATATACATATCCGTTAATGTGAGTAACCTTGGGAAACTATAAAATAGGTAATGCAGTAGTACGTTTGGTCCACTGAGTTTGGAACCAATTCCATGTAATGATGGTTGCCCCTTCATTTCCTCACCGTACTCCTGCTCTCCCACCATCCCTTTACTGTCTCTAAATCCTTACTTATAATCAGTGTCTCGGTTTCCAGGTGCGAGTGAATTCCCCAGGGTCACCAGTCTGTGAGTGCAGCCAGTTATTCTCATCTCATTGCACAGTGACCTGCCTGTACCTAATACTGTGGTTCCTTGTTTTAGTCATCCCAGCCAGGGGAATATCATCCCTGCTTTTAATCTGTCTCACCCTGTCAGAGTTTTGTATATTTCACTGAGATCTCCACTCATTTTCCTAAACCCCATGGAATATTGGCCCAGTCACCCCAAACTCTGCTCCCACAACAAGCCCGTCATCCCAGAGATCAGTCTGGTCATCCTTCACTGCTCTCCCTCAATGTCAGGTTGGTCCTTTATTAGGTAAGGAGACCAAGCCTGCACACAATATTGCACAATACTCGAGATGGGATGTCTCCAAAGGCCTGTACAGCTGCAGTAAGACACCCTTTCTCCTGGACTCACATCCCCCTGAAATGAAGGTCAACACACCATTTATCTTCTTTACTGCTTTCTGTTTCTGCAATATTGCTTTCAGCGACATATGTACAAGGAGATGCAGATCCTTTTCCGTGTTATAGCTCCCCACTTGGTGGGTCTGTGTACACTGGTCAGCGTGTCAATGCCATGCCCAGTATTGACTTCTGGTTACAGAACTCACTGCGCTGCAGGGACCTCAGAGGTTGATGCAGAAGGAAACAACAAAAAGGAGCATATGTCCCTTTGTAAATCAACGTGTTTCAACCAATCCTTTTCAAATTGGAGGATTCCAGTTTATCATTTCCACCAAAGGGCACACTGTCACCTCTATCCACATTGTTTTCCATCTGTCACGTATTTACCCATTCACTCCACTTGTCTTAGTCTTCTGGTGCTTTTTTACATCCTCCGCACCCACTCACAATCCCACATCCATTAGTGCTGTCAGCAGGCTGGGATGTATTGCATCTGATTCCAGCAACCAAATATTTAAAGGACATTGTGAACAGCTGGGCCCCAAACACCGATCTCTGTGATACCTCAGCAACCGTCCTCTGTTAATTTCTATTTCTGTATTTCGTCAATCTGGGTGTCACTGGCTGGGCCAGCATTTATTGCCTGTCCCTAGTTGCTCTTGAGAAGGTGGTGGTGAGCTGCCTTGTTGAATTGCTGCAGTCCACCTGCTGTGGTTGACCTCCAATTCCATTAGGGAGGGAATTCCAGGATTCTGACCCAGCGACTGTGAAGGAGCTGTGATATATTTCCAAGTCAGGATGGTGAATGGCTTGGAGGGAACCTGAAGATGGTGGTGTTCCATTCATCTGTAGCCCTTGTCCTTCTAGATAGAAGTGGTCGTGAGTTGGAAAGATGGTCTCCGAGGATCTTTGGTGAATCATTTCATTGCAGCATGTGGATAGTAAAAGAACTGCTGCTGCTGAGCATTGATGGTGGAGCATTGTGGATTTAGGGACAGTCAAACTGGCTGCTTTGTCCTGGATGGTATAAAGCTTCTTGAGTGTTGTTGGGGCTGCACTCATCCAGGCAAATTGGGAGTCATCTATCACATTTCTGACTTATGCATTGTAGATGATGGACAGAATTTTGGAAGTCAGGATGTGAGTTACTCGCCACAGTATTCCTAGCTTCTGACCTGCTCTTATATTTACTCTGTTTATGTGGCGAGACCAGTGAGTTTCTGAGCAATGATTACCCACCAGGACTTTGATACTGGGGATTCAATGATAGTACCACCATTGAATGCCAAGGGGCAGGTTAGATTGTATTTTATTGGTGATGGTCACGGTCTGGCATTTAGAACATAGAACATAGAACATAGAACAATACAGCACAGAACAGGCCCTTCGGCCCACGATGTTGTGCCGAACATTTATCCTAGATTAAGCACCCATCCATGTACCTATCCAATTGCCGCTTAAAGATCGCCAATGATTCTGACTCTACCACTCCCACGGGCAGCGCATTCCATGCCCCCACCACTCTCTGGGTAAAGAACCCACCCCTGACATCTCCCCTATACCTTCCACCCTTCACCTTAAATTTATGGCCCCTTGTAACACTCTGTTGTACCCGGGGAAAACGTTTCTGACTGTCTACTCTATCTATTCCTCTGATCATCTTATAAACCTCTATCAAGACACCCCTCATCCTTCGCCGTTCCAACGAGAAAAGGCCGAGAACTCTCAACCTGTCCTCGTACGACCTATTCTCCATTCCAGGCAACATCTGGTAAATCTTCTCTGCACGCTCTCCAAAGCTTCCACATCTTTCCTAAAGTGAGGCGACCAGAATTTGTGTGGCCTGAACATTACTTACCACTTGCCAGCCTGGATACTGTCCAGATCTTGTCGCATTTGAACATGGACTGCTTCAGTATCTGAGGAGCCACAAATGTTGCAGAACATTGTACAATCATTGGCGAACATCCCCACTTCTGACCTTAACATGGAGGGAAGGTCATTGATGAAGTAGCCCTGAAGAAGTTTTCGGCCACTGCTCGAGGGACTCCTACAGACATGGAGCTGAGTTGACTGATCTTCATCAACCATGACCATCTTCCTACGTGTCAGGTATGATTCTAACCAGCGGGGTGTTTGCCCCGATACCCATTGATTCCAGTGCTGCTAAAGCCCCTTGATACCACACTTGGTCGAATGCAGCCTTGATTTAAAGGGCTGTCACTGTCAAACCATCTCTGGAATGCAGCTCTTTTGTCCATGTTTGAACCAAGGTAATGAGGTCAGGACATGAGTGAACCTGGGGAGTCCAACCTGGGCATCATTGACCACGGTATTGCTGAGCAGGTGCTGCTTAAAAGCACTGAGATCTCCACCACTTTACTGATGATCGAGAGTAGACTGATGCAGTGGTGATTGGTTGGATTGGATTTATTCTACTTTTTATATACAGGAGATACTTGGGGTAATCGGGGAAAGCCATTGTTGTAACTGCGTTGAAACAGTTTGGCTAGGGGAGTGGCAAGTTATGGAGCACACGTTTTCAGTACTATTGCCAGAATGTTGTCAGAGTATGGATCATTTGGAGTATCCAGTATCTCCAAACATTTCTGGATAACGCTTGGACTGAATCAAATGGTTGATGACTTGTAACTGAATTGCTGAGGACCACTGGAGGAGGCTGAAATGGATCATCCACTTAGCACTTCTGACTGAAGATTGTTGCGAATGCATCAGCCTTATCTTATACACTGAAGTGCTGGGCTCTTCCATCATTAAGGATGGGGTTATTTGTGGAATCTCTTCCTCAAGTGAGTTGTTTAATTGTCTCCAACGTTTCTAGACTAGATGTGGAAGGACTGCAGAGCTTAGATCTGATCCTCTGCTTGTGGGATAACTTAGCACTGTCTGTCACTTATTGCTTATGCTGTTTGGTGCACAAGTTGTCCTGTTTGGTGGCATCATCAGGTTGACACCTCATTGTCAGGTCTGCCTGGTGCTGCTCCTGCCATCCTGCACACTCCATTGAACCAATGATGATCCTCTGGATTGATGGTAATTGTTGTGAGTGGGATATACCAGGCCATGAGGTTGTGTGGGTGTACAATTCTGCTGCTATAGATGAACCACAGCACCTTATGGACACCCAGACTTGAGCTGCTCGACCTGTTCAAAATCTGCCCTATTTAGCACCGTGATAGTACCACCCAAAATGATGGAGGCTATTCTCAATGTGCAGGTGTGACTTTGTCTCCACAATGACTATGCGGTGGTCACTCTTACCGATACTGTCATGGACAGATACTTCTGCAACTGGCAGATTAGTAAGGCTGTGGTCAATATGTATTTTCCTCTTGGTGGTTCCTTCACCACTTGCCAGTTTAGCAGAAGTAATCCCAGAACATAACACCCTCTAGGTGACAAAAATGTTTAAATCCTCTCTGAACCTCAACTGTTTCACTTTAAAAGTGTGTTCACTTGTTCTTGACCCTCTGACTAAAAGGAACACCTGCTGCCTATCCACCCTGTCCGTGTCGCTTATAATCTTATCCTTCTGAATCACATCCCCCCCAGCCTTCTCTGCTCCAAAGTAAACAACCCGAGTTTATCCAGCCTCTCTCCATAGCTGATATGCACCATCCTAGGGGACATCCTGGTGAATCTCCTCTGCAACCTCTCCAGTACAATCACATCCTTCCTGTAATGTGGCTCCCAGAAATACATACAGTACTCCATCATGGACTAAACAAAGTCTAGCATTTATAATCTATGCCCGATTAGGAAAAACACCACCCAATATCCAATTCTTAACTAGCCCATTACCCTGTCCAGCCACATTCAGGGATGTGTGGAGAAGCACACTCCGAGCTTGCCAGTGTGCTGCCATTCATTGAGTCCCTTCCAGCCGGTTCCTTCTCCCAAAGAGCATCACCTCATATTTATCAGGGTTACATTCAACCTGCCATTGATCTGCCCATCTGACCATTCCATCTGCATCTTCCTGTAACTTAAGGCTTTCCTCCTCACTGCTAACCACCCAGCCAATCTTTATGTCAAAAAATCATTTACTTACCATACCTCTCCCACTCGCCACCTAGCCCCCTCCACATTCACATCTATACTTCCTTATGAATAACACAAACAATAAGGGACACAGCACTGATCCCTGTGCTACACCAGGAGATACTGGTCTCCAGTCACACAAACAGCCTTCTCCCACCACCCTCTGTCTCCTGCCATTAAGACAATTTTCGTTGTAACTCGTCACGTCATCTTTCATGTTGTGAGATTTTACTTTATTTTTCAGTTTCCCAGGTGGAAATTTGTTAAAGGCCTTCCTACAAAACGAAACAATCGACCTCCTCAAACTAATTCAATCAAATCCATTGGATGTGATCAAAGTTTGGGAGAAGATTTGTAGCTCGGGTGCTCGTTGTTGTGGTTCTGTTCGCCAAGCTGGGAGTTTTTGTTGCAAACGTTTCGTCCCCTTTCTAGGTGACATCCTCAGTGCTTGGAAGCCTCCTGTGAAGCGCTTATGTGATGTTTCCTCTGGCATTTGTAGTGGCTTGTCTCTGCCACTTTCGGTTGTCAGTTCCAGCTGTCCACTACAGTGGCCTGTATGTTGGGTCCAGGTCGATGTGTTTGTTGATAGAATCTGTGGATGAGTGCCATGCCTCTAGGAATTCCCTGGCTGTTCTCTGTTTGCCCTGCCCTATTATATAGTGTTGTCCCAGTCGAATTCATCTGCGTGTGTGGCTACTAAGGATAGCTGGTCGTGTCATTCCGTGGCTAATTGGTGTTTATGGATGCGGATCGTTAGGAAACATCACAGAAGCGCTTCACAGGAGGCTCCCAAGCACTGAGGATGTCACCTAGACAGGGGACGAAACGTTTGCAATATAAATTCCCAGGTCGGCGAACAGAACCACACCATTGGATGTGACTTACTTCTGAAAAAGTCATGATAATTATCCCTGATCAAACCTTGTGACTCTGATCGGAGTTAATTTTTCTCCTTCCCTATTTTCTCCAGTAGTTTTCTTAACAGTGACTCACTCGTATATAGTTCCCTGGTCTATCTCTCCCACCCTTACTGTGAAGTGAAATCATATTAGCAGTTCTCCAGTTCTCAGGCACCTCCCCTATGGTCAGATTCTAATTAAAATATTCAGTCAGGGTCTTTCCTCCCTTGACCCCAACAGCCGCCTGTGATACAACTCATTCAGACATGGAGATTGGTCCAAATTTATACAGAACAAAGCCTCAAATCCTGTCTCGTATTTTACATCAATCTGTTCAAGAGCTTCCCAGTCCACCTTCTTGAATTCTGTATCTGCGTCCTCCTTCTCCCAAGTAAAATAGATGTGAAGGTCTCATGTAACAATCCATCAATGTTCTCCAGCTTGACACAAAGATTGCCCCTTTGGTTTCTAATGGACACTAACTGTTTGCTGATTATTCTGTTTGACTTGTCCGTGTAGGATTATCCTTGATCTTGCGTACTTGTACTTCACCATGCCCCTCTGTTATTCAGTCCCCACTATGTTTAACTGCAATCACCTCTCATGTTTTGAAACTCGAGATCACAGACTAAGTTTCCACATCAGACAATCTTGCCATCTTAGGGGTTAATCAGCATAATCCCGTTTGCAGTTCCTCTGTAGTCAGTACATTCTTTTTTAGATTGGGACTCCGAATGATACACAATACTTGAAGTTTAGTCTCACCAGCACTCGATGCAACTGGTGCACGACATCCTGTATATTCGAAATTCATTCACATGAATGTAAACCTAATTTTACTCTCCCATTTGCATATGTTCTTCACAATACCTCTCACTTTAACTTTCTTGTGAGCTTACTGTGTGAGTTCGTTAAAAAAAGCTCATGAATATCTAACTATACGTTATACATTGGTTCTTCATTGCCTATGACCACAAGAATCATCTTCATACCGTTCCAAAAAAAAATTGCCACTTCTGGTTTTCCGTTCATCGATACATTCTCACACTCCCCAGATATGTTATTACCTTCTAAATATCTAGTAGCATGCTCTTTGTAATCGAGTCCAACGCGGCTGCGGATGACAAGCTAACTGGTCTGTAGTTCACCACTCTCCAAATTCATCCTTTCTTAAACTGTTGGATAATATTTATACCCTTTACCTTATCCAGATTGGCTAAATGCATTTTGGGAATGTGGCTGAAAATAAAGCGAAAATCCGTATGAACCACGTCTAGTCTGTCAGATTTATAAATACTCAATCCAGCTGTATTTTCAAAGATAACCCCAACACTGATACGAATGAGCTTAGACTTTACTTACAGAAGTCCCATGGTCTCTTGGTATTTCTGGAAGAATTTCTGGTCATTCTTCCATGAAGATAGACACAAATAAATTGTTTCTTTTCCCTGCGATTTCTCTGTTCTTTGCACTAAATTATCCTGAACGCACACCAAGTGTTCCACATTTGACCTTGTTTTTATTTTTTTTCAAGCATTGATAGACGCTTTTTAGCAGTCTTTATGTTTTTCTTTCATTTGCACGCTTTTTCTCCTTCTGATTTTCTTCTCAGTTTCGTGGACATCCTTTGCTGGGTCCTACATTTCTCTGAACCACTGGCTTACTGCAACACTTGGCATTTTTCTAAGCTGCCTTCTTTAATCTAATAGGTGGATGAAGGTGAGGTTGAAAGTGATAGTCGGAGAGGAGGGTGGCCCAGATTGATAGGAAGGACTGTGGACATATAGGAACATTGAAAAGGGCGGTGCTGACTTGGAAGGTTGGAGTGGGATAAGGTGCGAGTAGGGAAAATGGGGAAATACACTATGATCCCCCGTGGTTGGATGGTCCCAAGGCAGATGAGGAGGCTTTCTTCCTCCAGGCTTCTGGTGGCTCGGGTTTGCGATGGAGCAGGCCCAGGACCCTCATGTCCTTGGCAGAGTGGAAAGGGGAGTTAAAGTGCTCAGCCACAAGGCGATGTCGCTGTCCCAGAGATGTTCTCTGAAATGATCCACAAGTTGACATCCTGCTTCGCCAATGTAGAGAAGACCACATTTGGTGTAATGGGTGCAGCAGATAGACGTTCTGTCTCCCTTCATCACCTATCACTTTCAACCCCACCTTCATCTACCTAGTACAATCCCAGCTCTCTCCCTCCTGCCGCACCCCCCTGTCATTTATCTCTCAGCCCCCTTGGCCCATAAGCCTAATTCCTGATGAAGGGCTTATGCCCGATACGTCAATTCTCCTGGTCCTAGTGTGCTGCCTGACTGCGCTTTTCCAGCACCACAGTCTTCGACTCTGATCTCCAGCATCTGTAGTCCCCACTTTCTCCTCATACCTTCAGGGCTTGCATGACTCACATGTTTCACGGTTACTATAAATAAAACAAAAATTATCGTGGACTCAAACAGCATAAAAGAAAACCAGTACATTGTGGTCACTATTCCCAAAAGGTCCTTTACAGCCAAATTTTGAATTAGCTCTTCTGATCATCCAACACCAATTCCTAAATAACATGATCTCAAGCTCAGTGCTCTACATAATGTTAATGTAAACCATCTCACACGTGGTTATAACATACATTTTTCCCAGCATTAGCATTCAATTGGGTTAACACAGTTTAGATATAATGTAAACAGTACATTATTACTGCAGTACCCACAAATGTGTATGTCTCATTTCCTGTTTTATAACATGTCCAACATTTGTATTGCAGCTTTCACTTTGATATATAACCCCCATCAATGTTTGCTCCTCCTTGCTGTTTTTTGTGCTGCACCTTACCAGATTCTGTAGAATCTGAGCGATGTGGGCTCTGGGGAGATTAATGACAGAGATCATCTCGCCACATCATTTATGATCTTCTCAAACTTTAATTGCTCCAGATCTCCCGTATTGCCGTGGAATGGAGAAGGACAATGATCTTCCAACAATGCTCTGTATTCCCCCAGAGAGCTGACACTGCTCTAACCTGGGTGGGAACCTTACAGCAGGCTGGGAAAGTGTTGCTGCTGCTGTATAGGGTCTTAGTGAGATCACATCTAGAGTAGTGTGTGCAGATTTAATCTCCTCAATGAAGAAACGATGTTGTTATATTAGAAACAGCTCAGAGATGGTTCCCTCAACTGATTCCTGCAATGAAGGTGCTAGCTTATAATGAAAGGATGATCAGGTTGACCCAGTAGCCATTGGAGTTTACAAAAATTAAGGATGATCTTATTTCAACATAGATGACAGAAGTGAATTACACAGATAGTGGAGGAATCCATTCCGTTCTCCAGCCTGTTACACAGGAACAACAGGAGGATATTCAAGCCTTCGACCCTGTTACACCAAAACAGGACGAGGCTATTCAGCCCCTGGAGCCTGTTATACGTTTACAGAAGGAGGCCAATCAGCCAGTCGAGCCTATAACAGTAGGCCATACTGCACCAGTATCCTGTTAAATAGCAACAGGATCAGTCCATTCAGCCTCCTCACGTCTGTAACATAGGAACTGGAAGAGGTCACACGGTGACTTGAGATTGTTACACTGGGATAACAGGAGGCCATTCAGACCCACCGATCCTTTTGCAAGGGAATTGGATAAGTATAAAAACTATCTGAGACTTCTTTCATGAGAAAGGAAAAGATAATTTCGACACGTATCTGTTGTATGAGAACAAGATAAGACCAATCAATCCCTCGGTCCCATCTCCGGGATACATGAGGAGACCGTTCAGTATTTCCACCTGTTATGGAGAAGTATGAGAAGACCCATCAGCCCCTCAAAATGTTACCCAGCAACAGGAAGATTCCATAATCTCCCAATCCTCTAAAACATCACCAGGAGGGGCTCATTCTGGCTTTGGAGATGGCAAAATGGGAACAACAGAAAGACGTTAGCCCATCGAGTTTGTACATCAGCAGGATGATGAGTCCATTCAGCCACACATGGCTCTACTCAGCAATTGGACCAGATCTCTTAAAAACGTGTGCCCATTAAATAGGAATTCAAAGAAAACGTAAAGGCTTTCGAAAGGGAAGAACATATAATAACTGTATACATTAGGGACTAAAGTGTAACTATAAACTATTGTAATTTAAGGCCAATTGTTAGAGTCCATTGTTCAGGACATTTGCAAAGTTAAACCTCAATCCGTCAGAGTCAACATGGTTTACGAAGGCTAAACCGTGTCTGAATTGTTTGCTTGAGTTATTTGAAGATGTCACAAACAAGGTGGATCGTGGGAATCCTGGAGATGGAACATATCTGGTCTTCCTGAAGGCATCGGATATGTCGCTTCTCCAAAGAGTAAGTGGTATGGTCAGACAACATGGGTTTAGGAGTAATTTATTAGCTTGGATGGAGGATTGGTTAACCAACAAAATGGAGTCAGATGGAATAAATGTGTCATTTTCTTTTGACAAATGCAATTTGTGGGGTGCCATTGATTTCAGTACTCATGCCTCAACCATTTGCAATCGATGGTATTACTGTACTCGGTTGATGGGATAGAAAATACGATGCCACATTTTCAGATGACACTAACATTGGTAGGAAATTACTTCGGAATGATGATGCAAGAGATTTAAAACTATATGGATAGGTTTGGTGAATGGGCCAACATTTGGCAAGGAAAATTGAAGTGAATAAATATGGGGCTATTCAAGTTGGCCAGTATAATAGAAAGACAAATTATTATCTAAATGGAGAGAAAGTTCAAAGTGCTTAGGTGCAGAGGGAGCTGGGTGTCTGCCTGCATATCACAGAAAACCTGCCTGCAGATACTGCAAGTAATGAGAAATGCAAGCATAATTTCAGTGTTTATTTATAAAAGAATAGAGTAGAAAGGTAGGGAGTGTTGGTGTAGCTAAGCAAGGCATTAGTGAGGTTGCAACTGGAGTAGAGTTTGGGTGTCCTGCAGAATGAGGTATTTCCATTGGAGGCAATTCAGAAGAGCTTCATTAGATTGATTCCATTTTTGAAGTGTTTGTCTTATGAAGAGAAATTGAGCAGTTTAGGCCTATACTCTTGAGTTTATAAGAATGAAAGGAGATTTCCTTGAGGTCCGTAAATTGCTAAAAGTGTGCAGATGTGGAGTGGATTTTTTTTCATGTGGCGCAATCTACAACAAGAGGCTAGAGTTTTAGGATGGAGAGATGGCAGGCAAGTGGAACAGAGGCCGCGTTAACATCAGCCTCATCGAGGGGTTGGATTCCTCACAGATGCTCCTTGTTCTTATTCAACTCTTGGACTGTGTTGCCCAGGAATGGGGAAGGACTGGGTATCATACAGGAAGCAGGCACTCAGGATAAATCAGTCTCTATCAGTTAGACAGAACGTAACCAGTAGGGTCACACAGTGACCAGCGCTGGGTTCTCAACTATTTACCGTCTATATTAATGATCAGGAGGATGGAACAGATATACAGATGCTGAGTTTGGTGATGTCGCTGTGGTAAGCAAGAGATTAAATTATCAAGAGAGGGTGGAGAGTCTACAAATAGATTCAGAGAGGTAAAGGCAATAGACAATTGTTTGGCAGATGGAATTTAACATGATATAACCTGTCATTTCATTTACAAGAATAATGGAAGGCAGTATGTTCCTGAAATGGACAGGGATTACAGGACTTAATGATACTGTGTACTGGGGGGTTCACTCAGATCCGTTCAGACATGGGAGGTTTTGCTCCATCCCTGATCGTCTGCTCCCAGACACTGCTAGCGACATTATTGCTCTCCGTACACATGGAATACTTTGATGTGGTTGATTGGTGGTGGGGATGGTGTTTTGAAATGTGCATCAAGGGGACAGAATTTATCCAAGATATATTCATTTCTTTCTACGTGGAGACCCGATGACAATGGGAATGGCTGACTGCTTCTGAATGAGGAGGCCGTGACTGCTGCCAGGACAGTGGGTATTCACCAACATGATGTACTGTGCATGGTCACACTGTAACATTAACAGAGAGAGAACTCCTTCAGTTCCTCTACCTCTCCGCATTGACATGGGTACTCTGCAGAAGGGAGAAACAATGTAATACCTCATCCACCATATATATCCTCCATCACCGAATGGTGACATTGATGTTGAGATACTGGGAAATGATGGATATGTCACTAGTCCTGCCTGGAAAGTTATGGATTATAGAAGCTGAATGAAACTGTGACCCTAACAGCTACTGGCAGCACCATCCTCCCCCTGGTGTGAAGCTGCAGCTCGTGGTGAAGGAGGTGACACCGTTTTGTGCCCAGCTCCTTGTTCAGTCAGGGTCCCCTCACTATCTGCTCCTGGGTTAAGTGTAGCTTGGGAAGTTGTTCCTGGAATACTTGGGGTGGATACAGCAGATCCTTTTCCCCACACACACTCACTTCGTGGTTTCAGAGCTTCCCCTCTCTGCATCCTCTGCTTCATGTGTTGTTCATATTGCAGGCTCAGATGCTGTAAATACAGTCCCGATGCTCCATCCAGAGTTGAGTCACCAAATCCTCAGGTCTCCCTGAATGTCTGAGGCAGCTCACAGCACAACTTCCAGGAAACCATCCCCAGCCACTCCACTATTTTTTTAATAACAGGGGTCAGTCAGAAACCCCTGGGTTATAAATGTTGTGGACCAGACCAGATCGCCGCAAAATATTTTAAGAAGGCCGCTTAGATCCAAACCTCCCCTTATTTTGAATATAGATGTGAAGCGTGCTTTCTAGATATATTGTGACTGGTCAACCTACTCGACATTCAGCAAAATATAATCTATTCAAATACTTTAGTTAAAATACAATCAAAGAAAAGAAAAAAAATGGGATGGCTTATATGTTGGAACACTTACACCAATAATAGATACCATACCATCTTGGTTTACACCGCTTGGCACAAAGATATATTCAAATGTATTCAGATGCTTACAGCAGTTTTCCAATCCAGGAGGAAACAACATCAACAGAGATCTCAGAGAGAAAAGCAGCTGGGGATCATGTATTCAAACTTCCAACTCTTCTGGGATGCCCAGCAGCTTCTTAATGCTGCAGCTAAAAACAAAACGAGGAAACCTGGTCTGGGAGAGCTGGCCACTGCCCTTCCATTGTTACGACCGTTTAATGAAACCTAAAGGCTTTCTCAGTTAATTACTTAAACTGCGTTCAGACGGCAGTTCCGCAACTCTGCCTTTAAAACCTCTCTTCAAAAAAACCCAAGAGAAAATCACCTTTTTACAGTGATAGTATACTCACAACTCCGCCATCAATAAAATGATCCGTCAATATACAAAAATGGATTAATTTTAGACCTCCTAACCTTCCTCTATTAGCAGACTGAAATGCATATATATTACGTTGACTCTGAGCATACAAATGTTCACAACTAGATTCGATTTCAGTTATTTTACTCCCGCCACAGAATGCCTTTGTCTTTCTTCATCCAAGTCTCCACAAAGTGTCAAAACTTAGGTTTTCTTGCCCTGTCACCTGTATAATTTCAAATTGAATGGCAGCAATAATAAGCTCAATCGAAACAGAATGGTATTATTCTCTCCAAACCTCTCCAAAAACTTTAAGGGGTCACAATCAGTTTAGAAAATTGTCTCAGGTATGTTATTCACAATTTAAAAGCTGAAATGTTGTAACGCCAACGTCAAACTCAAGGCCTCCTTCCCCATTGTGGAATAAATCTGTTGATGTTTCCACTGGACGCTTCAACCACACGTTACATAATGGAGCACTTCTCATCTCTCCAATAGTCCCTCTGAATGACATAGCTCCTCATATTTCAGCATTAAAGAATTACATGCTTCTGTGCCTCTCAATGCTGTAACCTCTTTCCCGGCTTCTCCTGGCCTATGCCAATAAACCTTACTCTCACAGGGATATGTTTTAAGAAGATCTTGCACATTCTTCTCAATCCCTCACAGAAACCAAACTTTGGTTTCAGAACTAGCAGCAGCCATTTCAGCTTCTAATCTTGGCATTTTAACTCTCTGCTCTTCCACACGAGTTCTCACGACTGCAGGAAGTGAATTGTTGAGCTTCTCCAAAATAAGAATCTCTCTAAGAGTGTCATTGGTTTGCTCTGTTTTTAAAACCCTTACCCACCGTTCAAAATTATTTTTTTCGATTCTTTCAAAGTCAATGTGCGTTTAACCAGGGACGCTATTTTAGATTCCTGAAACGCTGTCTGTTGGCTTCTGGCACGAGCTCACATGCACTTCAGATGGCTTTGTACATCTCAAAATCCTCAGATACCTCCACCGATAGGATGCAAATACCAGCAGCTTTGTTTAGATCAACTAAATCCACATGGTCACTGGGCACAGCATTTGTTTGGCCACTTTCTCAAATGAAGTTAAAAAGGCTCCCCCATCATTCTCATCAAATTTAGATAATGCCTGCATGTATCTAAACCCATCCCCATCAGACCTTTGGCTACTATAGGGTTGCTCATCCTCACTAACCTCCTCATCCAGCCTACAGTCTACCTTCATCACCGCCTTCCATGTCCACTTTCCTCTCTAATTGCTAACTTTTGAAGTTGAAACTCTCTGCTTTTCTTCTCTCTTTGTCTTCTTCATGTCCTTTTCTTTTATTTCTACTTTTCATCATAATTCAAACTGTTTCAATTCCTTCTCATGTTCACAGTGCTTCATTTGAAATTGAATTCGAGCCATTTCTAAAGAGTCTGATGACAGATCCTCCAAATGTAATTGCTGAGCTATAGCTGGAATTATCTCTCATTTTCTCTCAGACAAACACAACCCCAACTCCATCTAGTCTGTCAATTCCTACAGCTTTGCCTTCATTACCTTTTGTAAAACTTTACTTCTTCCACACCCTGAAAACTCTTAGTGACTGAAAGAATCTTTATACACAAAACACTGTTTAAACCAACCGAATTCAACATCTGGAACAAAAGACACTGACAGCTACCATACGCGACCTTTGAACCCAATAGCCTCCTGATGCGTACTCTCCAGTGTCTGCCTGAACTTATTTTGGATTCTCTGGTTTCCTCCCACAATCCAAAGATGTGCATGTCAGGTGAATTGGCCATGCTAAATTGTTTGCAGTTTTCAGGGATGTGTGGGTTAGGTGACTTAGTCGGAGTAAATGTGTCATAATAGGGTAGAGGAATGGGCCTGGGTAGGTTACTCCTCGGAGGGTCGGGTGTAGACGTGTTGGGTCGAATAACCTGTTTGTACGCTGTAGGGATTGTAATTCTAAACCCAATTACCGATTTAGAACCAGACAAGAGACCCCAGTTTGCTATAGACCAACCAGACTGTCTCAAACCATTTTAAGAAGGTAGTTTGGATGCCAACTTTTCCTTAATAACAAGATAGATGGGAATTGGATGTCCCAGATGTGATTCCACTCAACAAACCACTCACCATTATGCAAAACACACTATATTTAAACAATCTAATGAAAATCTATACACGATGAAGAGGAATTTAGAATAACTTAGCAATTAGAAACCTTAACTGAATGATGGACACAAAACGTGCTACAAATGAACTGTTCCGATATACTAACATCACCTAAACACACCCCTTGGCAAAAATGAGCATTCAGACATACATTCTTGCATACAGTTCTCCAGTCCAGGAGGAAACAGTATCAAGTGAGGTTTCAGAGAGAATAGCAGCTAGGGATAATTTATTAAAACTTCCAACCCTTCTGGGACCCAAGCACCTGGTGACTGTGACATCTGCAAGGAAAAAAACTATAAAGTCTGGTCTGTGCCAGCTGGCCATTGTTACTACTATTTATTAAAAAAACATAAAAGCCTCAAAAGTTTTTTCGTTGAGCCGTTTTCAGTAGGCACATTGGCCTTTAAGACGTCTTACTAAAAAAAAGGAGAAAATAACCTTTTGTTTAAAAAAATTGACAGCATTGCTACATAATTTAAATGACTGTTCCTTTATTCAAGGGGCTTCCTCGTGTTCCTGACCGCATGATCACCTGAGAGTGACAAACACAGGCACAGACCAAGTTACAAGGATGTGTCTCATAACTTCTGAAACAAGCCTGTCCATGGGCCATCACGTGGGACATACCGGGAAGTGAACAACAGCCAGACACACACCATTTCACTGTTTCTGAGCGACACAATGCCAGCAATCGATATACTACAGAGCCAAAACCCGAGACCAGGGAAAGATACAGAGGGACAGAGAGATTCACATTAAAGGCAGAAACAGACAGTTAATTAACTGGGAGGAGGTTGTGGAAATATGGGGAAAATGACATGGCAGTGGGACTAACTGGAGAAGTGAGATCTTTGAGAGTAAAATTACAAGAATGAGAACATTGAATAAAGGCATTGTCAGATCAGCAGAAATAGTTTGTTGCATCAAATTCTGAATTTGCTTCACAGAACATCACAAATAGCATAAACTGGGACAAGATGACAGCCCCGTATGGAGGGCTGTGCAGACCGTGCTAGAGTGTTGCTCAGTAAACTGCACTATCTGCCCAGCTTGGAGAGCATTGCAAATTTACTATCATATGCAAACTATACTCGCAACAGATTACTGCCTACAATGGGAAGATTTGCTGCGTTTATGTGTTCATCAGAAACTGAGGGACAGTGCGTGTGTGTGCGTGCGCGATTGGCGTGGTTGAATGTGAAACTCATTGTTTGAGAAGGAACGCACATGGAAGAAATTATTTTAAATACGAACAACTGGCAGGCTTTTTGTTAATCAACAGAGAGAATGAGAGAAGTTTCATGGACAGATGAGGTAAAGTGTTTGAGAATGTTAAAATAAAGTCATTGCCAGACACAATAGCAATATACATCGGTGTGCACATGAATGACAGATGGATGGGAGTTTGGTGTGAGGTCGAATCAGATTTGCTTGGGCAGGTTTGAAGCCGAGAGTGTCAGCAGCAGATTATTAACTTCATTAAGACTGTACTTCATAGCTCAAGGTTCAAACAGCAGATGGAATAAACCAGTGAGATATATTCTGGGGTGGTGAGTCTTTCAAGTTAGAAATGGTCAGGGTATGGTGTCAGGAATCACCTCATGCTCAAAGGGATCACCCACAGTTGTGACTTGTCTGTTTCAATCGCAGATATTGGCCAGGGATGGGATGGAAGTGGAGTTTGTAATCAGAACAGTGGAGAGTGATCTCCATGCTGTTAATATTTAAATACCAAAGGCAATGATACAATAAATTTTAGATCTCCGCTGAAACTGAGTAGGTCAACATAAAGACCCATGAGTAACACTGCCAGAGCAGAGAGGGAGACAGTAATTGAACACATTCCTTGATGTAGTTAGTAGTGGTCTGTAGAGTGAATATCTGGATTGAGATTTTCAACAGGAACAATAATAATGACAAGAAGTGTAGACTATGTGAAAGAACAGTAATACAGTCATAACCGGTTTATAGAAAAACAAATATGGACAGTGACACTTACCAGGAACACCAACGATAGCCAGGAAAGGGTAATAAAAATATTGAATAATGAGAAGAGCGTAATAGATCCGTGTTGATAATGACCTCCAATAAAATACAGAAAGATACCAAACATAATAGGATAAACTCCTGTCTATTTTTGGAACACGCCAGTCTAATGTTTCCAGATCCGGATACATTTTTGGAACATTCCAATCTAATGTTCTCAGATTCGGATCTCTCCGCCCCCTCTCTCTAAATCTGCTGATCCCTGTTAGTGCTGTCGGTGATGCTCCCGCTCAAGTTATGGGATAACACATTGAACGGCGCCCATTTATCATTAAAAAATGGAAACCCTCCACTGGGATAATTAGAATCCATGGAGATTGGCATTAATCCCAGTCACTGAACAAACACTGGGAAACTGAGCAAAGGCTACAACAATGGATGAATGGGCACCGCACAACAATCAACAGACAGGAGTGTTCCCTTCCAGTTGGGGAATACTTCATTGGTCATTAAACCCCGGACCTTCTGGTGACCATCCTTCAAGGTGGACTTCGGGACAGGCAGCAGCGAACAGTGGCTGAGCAGAGGCTGACAACTAATTTCGGGACCCAGAGGGAGGGCCTCAACCCGGACATTGGGTTCACGTCACATTACAGGTGACCACCATTGCACTGTACACACACACACACACACACACACACACACACACTCCTATACACACACATGCATATGGACACACATGCACACAGACATGCACACAGACACTCACACACACACTTACAGACACCCACACTCAGACAGGCATCCGATCAGAGATTTAGACCACTCTGCACTCATGCACACACATATACACTCTCTCTCTCTGATACTCAAACCACCCCCCACCCCAGCCACGCACACACACTCCCACACTCACATATGCACCCCTCACAGACTTAAGAAACTCTACATCACTCACACACATATACACTCCCTCTCACACTCACAACCCCCAACCAAGACAAACACACACACACACAAACAGACAAAGACCCACATGCACACATATATTTTGTGGGGTGAATTTGTACTTGCAGAGTTACATTGTACTTTGCTCAAAAACTGCATGAATTCATGTAAACCTCTGAGCTCAACAACTGCATGAATTCATGTAAAACTCTATTATCTCACTTTTCAGATTAGAATCAATCTAAACATCATGGTATAGACAGAGAACACAGGGGGCTAACATCTTCAACATATTGTCTAGCTATCACTCAATGTTACAGCTAACCTGAGAATGCAACTTTAAAAGAAAAAGGTTTTGTGATTTACACATGAAAGAAGTGAAACTATCATGGTATTCGAACAGATGAAAGACTCAAAAGACAATCAAGGTATTTTTCAATGTTTAATTTCAGTTACATCACACTGTAAAGTTTTGCTATAAATTCTGTGCCGTGGAAGTGTGGCCTCCACTATCACCTGATGAAGGAGCGTCGCTCCGAAAGCTAATGTGCTTCCAATTAAACCTATGACTATAACCTGGTGCTGTGTGATTTTTAACTTTGTACACCCCAGTCCAACACCAGCATCTCCAATTCATAACTAAACAAACAGGCTCAGTTAACCAGTTCCACACATCACTTTTCATATCACTATAAAACAGAACATTTACTGGGTTTGGATGGAATGGATGAGGGTTGCTGAGGGATGGACCATAAAGCTTTAAACCTTTTAAATCTTTTTTTTGACTTGTATATGAGAGTATTAACAAGACACTACAGGGGTCTATATATGTTCCGCTCTGTTTATGAAAGGAGGCAATTATAAAATAACAGATTGGCTGCATAAAAAAAACACTCGGGTGGGTAAGTTTCTAGATACCTCAACACAAAGTACGGTACTTATTGACCAGTTGTGAGGCTACTCCTGGTTTTAAGTGCCCTGTTGTCAAATCCTTTCATAACCTTGAGACAGAGCAATGAGACTGCTGCTCAGGAACAGGCCGAAGCAATTCTGTCCCTATGGACCTATTACAGAGGGATAGGAGAATGCCATTCAGCTCATATTAGCCTGTTACTACTTGAAAAGGTGGAAATCTAGAATATTGGCACATTTTGCCAACAGAATCATTCAAAACAAAGAGCTGTGTCGCTGCAGCTGTATGAGGTGTTACTGAGAGGGCATCTGGAGTACATTGTGTTGTTTGTGTTTCTGTAACTGAGAAGGGATGGACCTCCATCAGGTAGAGTTTACCGGCTGCTCGTAATCCATGGGTTGCTGTGTCATTTAATGTCTCGGGTCTGTTACACAGGGACAGGAGGAGGCCATTCAGCCTTTCCAGTCTATTACACAGTGCCACGAGGAGCCCATTCAGCCTCTCGAGCCTGTTCCTGAGGGACTGGAATTGTTTATTTAACTTTCAGGTCTGTTACGCATAAATATTAGTTTTAAATTAGTTTTGGAATAGGAAAGACCTAATGTAAATATTAAAGTTCTAACTTTGAACAAGGCCAATTTTGAAAGTGTTATGGAGACCTGTGAAAGGCTGATTGCAATAACCTATTCACAGGTAAAGGGATGGTTGGAAAATGCAAGACCATTAAACTGGGTTTCAGTGAGTCCAGAGCCAACGTGTTCCCATTAGAGAGATGGGCAAAGCTGGTGGGTGCAGGGAGTGCTGGATGGCTAGATATATTGATGCTCTGGTCAAGGTAAGAAAGGAGGCATATGACAGGTAAACAGAGCTGAGATCAAGTGAATCCCTAGAGGTGTATAAGGGCAGCAAGTGTATAGTCAATGGGGAAATCGGGTCAGAAAAGTGTGGACAAGGGATGGCTTTAGAAATAGGGTTAATGAGGCATTGAAGAAATTCTACACATCCTTTTATGGCAAAAGATTAACTTGGGAGAGAATATGGCCCCTTAAAGATCAGTCAGGCTACCTATGTGTGGAACCACATATACATAGGTTGGAGGGATACGAAACAAGTATTTCTCCTCAGTATTTAATGTGGAGGAGGTTACAAGAGCGAGAGAATGAAGAAATATATAGTGATACCTTGAAAAGTGTATATATTACAAGGAGGTGTTGGACATTTTAAAACACATAAAGGTGAACAAGTCCCGGGAACCTGAGCAGTTGTATCCCAGATATTTGTGGTAAGCTAGGAAAGAGATGCTCAGCATTTTGCTGATATATTTGTAACATTGATTTCCACAGGTGAGGTGTCAAAAGACTGGAGGGCTGCTAACATAGTGTCATCATTTAAGAAAGTAGAGAAAAAACAGGTAACTATAGATCGATGAGCCTGACGCTAATGGTGACTAAATTGTTGAAGGAGATTTCGAGGAAAAGGATCGATATGCATTTGGAAAGACAAGGACTGAAGAGGGCTTTGTACATTGGAGATCACGTCTCACTGACTCGGTGGAATTTTTTGAGGAAGTGATGAAGATGATTGATAAAGACAGGACAGTGGATATTGTCTTTATGAAATTCAGTAAGAAAACCAAACTGTTCTACATGGTAGACTGGTTAGCAAGGTCAGACTGCCTGGGATCCAGGGAGAGCTCACCATTTATATTCAAATTTTCTTTAATATTGGAGACAGGGCATGACACTGGATATTTGTTCATTAAACTTGGAGACCTGTGACCAGTGGTGTGCCGCAAAGATCAACAGTGGGTCCATTGCCTTTTGTCACTAATACAAATCATTTGCATTTGAGTGTATGAAGTATGATCAGTAAGTTTGTAGATAATGCCAAATTTGTTGATGTAGTCGACAGTGAAGAATGATCTGTCAGATTATAATGGGACCTTTTTGAGGTGAACCGAGGAGTGGCAGATGGAGTTTATTTTAGTTAAATGTGAGGTGTTGCATTTTGGCAAGACAAATCAGGGCAAGACATATAGGTAGGGTCCTATCGAAATCTGCCAATCAGGGAGAACTCCATCGAAATTATCGAATCCCTCCAGTGAGGAAACAGCCTATTCAACCCATCGAGGCTACACCGAACCTCTAAACAATATCCCACTGGACAAACCCCTATCCTAAACCTCTGATCCTGCATTTCCCATGGCTAATCCACCTCGCCGAAACATTCCTGGGTACCTTAGCATGGCCAATCTACCATTATCTGTATATCTTTATACTTGCAGAGGAAAACAAAACATCCGGATGAAACTCATGCAGACACGGGGAGAATGTGCAAACTCCACACAGGCAGTCATTCAAGGATGGAATTAAACCCAGATCGCTGTGCTTTGAGGTAGCAATGCTAGTCACTGAGCTACTGTGTCACCTTGTGGTGCAGGTTCTCCGTTCCTTGAAAGTGCTGTCACAGGTAGACAGCGTAGTGAAGAAGGCACTTGGTGATCTTCCCTTTATTGGTGCGTGCTTTGAGTCTAAGTGTTTGCAAGACATGTTACATCTATACAGGACATTGGTTTGGCCACTTTTGTAATACTGCCTTTAATTCTGATCACCCTGCTGTCGGAAAGATGTTGTCAAACGTGAAAGGATGCAGAAGCGATTTAAAAGAATGTTGTAGGCTTTGGAGGGTTAGAGTTACGCGGAGAGTTTGAATAGGCTGGGGCTATTTTCAACTTTTGAGGCTGAGAGGGGACCTTAAAGAGGATTATAGAATCATGAGGAGCATAGATAAGGTAAACAGTCAACGTTTTTTACCAGGATAGGCGAGTCGAAAATTAGAAAACAAAGGTTTAAGGTGAGAGGGATTTAACAAGGGACATGAGGGACAACATTTTCACACAGAGACTGCTGTGTGTATAGATTGAACAGCCAAAGGAGGTGGTGGAGACAGATACAGTTACACCATTTAGAAGGCCTTTGGATGGATACATGCATGGGAAGTGTTTAGAGGGATATGGGCCAAGTGCTGGCAAGGGGGACGAGATTTATTTAGGATAGTTGGTCGGTATGGACGATCAGACCGAAAGGTATTTTTCCATGCCTGAGACTCTACTGTCTCTTGAGTGTATAACGCAGGAACAGGAGGAGGCTATTCAGATTCTGAATTCTGTCAGTCAGCTTGTTTGCTCAATTACTGTGAGTAAAACACAAAAATACATCATTCAGATTTTGATGGTGTTTTACAGAAACAGGAGAAAGGCTTTTAGTCAAGAGATGCTGTAAGGAATGGAAAGAGGCCATTCAGTCCCTCAACTCCATACCACAGAAGCAGCAGGTGAGCACAGAGATATTGGAGCCTGTTACTCAGTAGCAGGAAGAGGACATCTACTTTCACAAACCTTGTATCAGGAGGCAGTCACTCAGTTGCTCAAGATTGGGACATAGGAACAGGAGGCAGTCATTCGGCTGCTTGAGACTGGGGCACAGGGAAAGGAGGGAGTCACTCAGAGCTCGAAACTGGGACACAGGTAACTCTGGAGGCTAGTGAGGCCCGAGGATCCTGTTACGCAGGAACAAGAGGAGACGACTCAGTCCCCAACAGCATGGGACACTGGGAGAGAAGCGGAGTTTTCTTGGAACAAACAGAAATATATGAATAAGTTGCATTAGTGATCCATTCAATCCTGCCCCACCATTCATAAAGACCACGTCTGATCTGATTATGATTCCCTCATTCCATTAAACCGAGACTCCCCTCTCTGCAGCCTCTGCTCCATTTGTTGGTCATGTTGCAGACCCAGATGCCGCAACAACACTCACCATCACTCATCCAGAGGGATGAATCTAACAGGATGAATCAGGATTTGAAGGGTCCAATCACAAGAATGAAAATACAAAATAAAGATATTGCCAGATGTTTACTTCTCTCACATTCGCAATCCAACTCACATAACCACTCCATCCATTATACTTTCAGGATGGAGCACTGTGTAGATCCGGCTAGTGACTGCTGAGTGCAACCCAGCAATATCCAGAATGGAACTCTGTGCAGCCCACACCAATGCTTGATCCATAATCCTGGACTAAATATCCAGCGTGGGGAGCTGTGCGGTCCGCACTGGTTCATTCATATACAAGCCCAGGCTATTGCATTGTTCGGTAACACTGTGTTAGATCGCTGCCCATTGTGGGGAAACTTGCAGCCAATTTTGGAACTGACAGGATGTGCAGTTCCCATCCATTTACAGCTCCATATCTCCACTGTACCTTGACAAGGGGTGCTGCGTATATAAAAATCACTGCGAGGAAGAGATGCAAATGGAAACAATTTAAATACCAATAGTTCTGATAAAGACGCCTATCACTCTAGAATTTAATGATGAAATAACTGAGATAATATCCAATGAGGTTTTGTGAACTGGGCAAAGAAGTAAGAGCGGGATGGTGATGTTATAGTGGTTGCACTATAAGCCTCTAAATAATCAATGGGAATTAGAGGAACAAATATGCAGGGAGATTGGCCGGACTTGCAGGAGCAATAGGATTGTCATAATAGGTGATTTTAATTTTCCTAACGTAGACTGGGACTTCCAGATGATTAAGAACTTAGATAGAACGTAATTTGTTAAGTGTGTTCAGGATAGTTTCCACAAGCAATATATAGAGGGTCCTACTGGAGAAGGGACAAACTCAACCTACTGTTGGGAAATAGGGTAGGATCGGTGACGGAGGTAAAGTGGGGGAGAATTTTGCGAAAAGTGACTAGAGATTTATTAAATTTAAAATAGTTATGGTAGGGACAATATTGGTACACGGATTCAAGTTCTAAGTTGGGGAAAGGCGTATTTTGTTGAAATTAAACAGGGGATTGCTGGGGATGATTGGAGTAGTTTGTTTCCATGTAAAAGGATCCCGGGCAACGGGGCGGGCTTCAAAAGTGAGATAGTTCGAGTTCAAGGTCTACATGTTCCTGTGAGGGTGAAGGGAAAGTGAGGCTGGAAGAGAGAACCCTGGATGACAAGCGATATTGAGGTTCTGACCAGCAAAAAAAGGTGTGGCTCCGTTACAGGCAGCTGGGACCAAGGGAATCTCTGGAGGAACACAGGGGATACAGGAGTTTACTGAAGGAGCAAATCAGCAAGGCGAAAAGGGGGTATGAGATAGCCTTGGCTGAGCAGATTGGTGTGAATCCAAATTCAGTATAGTAAAGAAAAAGGACAATCAGAGAGAGGATAGGACGTCTAACAACCAAAATGGGCATGCATGTGTAAAACCTCAAGAAATAGTTGAGTTCCTCAATTTCCCCTCTGTGTTTATCATGAAGAAAGACATGAAGACCTGTGACCTTTGGGGCGTTAATTGTCATATATTGGGACAGTCCATATCATTAATGGTACTAATGGACATATTAGAATGCTTAAATTCAGATAAATCTCTTGGTCCTGACCAGACAAATCCAAGAACACTGCAAGAGGTGAGAGAAGACAGTTCAGGGTTTAAGGACCCGGAAGGCTGGGCCGTAACAAACATGCCCTTATTCAAGAAGTGCTGCAAATAAATGCCTGGGAAATATAGACCAGTATGCTTCACATCTGTTTTCGGTAAACCACTTGAGAAGGTTCTGAGAAAGAAGATATGCATGCATTTGGAAAGACAGAGTTTGACTTGGAGCAGTCAGCATAGCTTTGTGCGTGGCAGATCATGCCTTACACATTTTGTTAGAGTTTTTGAGGAAATGACCAGAAAGGTTGACAAGGGCAGGGTGGTGGACATAGTCTATATGGATTTCAGTAAGGCCTTTGATAAGGTTCCACATGGTAGGCCGCTCTGAAGGTTAGATCGCATGGACTCCAATGTAAACTGGCAAATTGGCGACACAATTGGCTTGACGTTATGAAGCAAATGCCTATTGTGGAGGTATGCTTGTCGGACTGGAGGCCTGTGACTAGTGGAGTGCCTTAGGGGTCGGTCATGGGCCCATTGCTGTTTATTATCTATATCAATGGTTTGGACCAGAGTGCACAACGCAAGGTTAGTAAGTTTGCAGATGACTCTAAATTAGAAGGCATCATTTACAATGAGGAACATTATCAGAAATTGCAGCAGTACCTTGGTCAGCTGAGGAAGTGGGCTCAGAAATAGCAAATAGAGTTTAATATAGATAAATGTGTCGTCTTGCATTATGGAAAGTCAAATCCAGGTTGGAGTTTAATGATGAATGAGAGGGTCTTAAGGAGTGTAGTGGAACAAAAGGAGTTTGGAGATCAGGTGCACGGCTGTCTGAAATTTGAGTCCCAGATACACAGGACAGTGAAGAAGGCTGTTGGGGTACACTGGCCTTCATCATGGCATTGAGTATATATGTTGGGACGTTATGTTCCTGTTGTACAGGATGTTGGTAAGGCTGCAGTTGGAGTATTGTGTTCAGTTTTGTTCACCTTGCTCTAGAAAGGATATTATTGAACGAGAAAGAGTGTAGAAGAAATTTACAAAGATATTTCACGAGCTAAAGGGTCTAAATTATAGGCAGAGTTTGGACAGGTTAGAACTTATTTCCTTACAGCGTAGGAAACTGAGAGGGTTCTTATAGAAGAGTAACTCTTATAAAATCATGAGCGGCGTGCATGGGGTGAATACTTCAATTTTTTCCCCAAGATTGGGGAATCGAGGACTAGAGGACATCCATTAATATTTGGAAAGGAAAAAATATATACAAAGGAACCTGAGGGGCAGCAATTTTACACAGAGTGTGGTACGCATATGGACTGAGCTGCCAGTGGAAGTGGTAAAGGTGGGTACAATAACAACATTGAAAAGGCATTTGGACAAATACAGATAGGAAAGGATTAGGGGGATACAGAGCAAGGGCAGGGAAATGGGGTGAGTGTGGATACAGAGCAAGGGCAGGGAAATGGGTGAGTGTGGATGCAGAGCAAGGGCAGGGAAATGGAGTGAGTGTGGATGGACATTTTGGTTGGCATGGACCAGCTGGGCTAAATGGTCAGCCATGCAGGCATTCTCGTGCAGTATGACTGTAAGTGAGTGTGTTTTGGAGTGGAGACAGGGTGGGGGAGACTGAGAAAATATGTCATGGAAGGATGTGTTCACAGGTGTCAGAATACTGAAATGAAGCCATTTCGATAGTATCATGCAACACGGGTCATTATTATGAAGAATTATGAGCGAAGGGGATATTTCTGTGAGTTCAGGCGATGGAGAGTTTTGGATGAGCATTTGTTCTGCAGCTTTGTAACTGGGAGTGAGGACAGTAGAGTCTTCGCCTCACTGGGCTGAATCTACCAAAAAACTGTCTCAGTGACATTTTCATTGAGTGTGACAGAGGGGTTGTATGCACGAGGCCGAGCTAGTTTCCTGGTGCCATCTTACCAAATTCATCTCATTAACTACCCAGCCCACTCCATAGTGTCCCTCTCATACAATGCCAGCCCGGTTCTCCCACCCATCATGGCTGGAGGTATTCACAGTCGCCTGGATGCCCCTGGATATTCTGTCATTCCTGGCAATGATGTCATCTCTAAAAGGCCAATTGTCACACGGTAGAGCTTTCTCAGTTTGGAGCTGCCCTGCACAGTTTACCCGAGCATGGCAGCTAAGGGGAAATTACACCATGGTTTGTTGACAGCAGCACGAAGGTCGCGGTGGATGGGCTAGTACAGAGGGGGACCATTCTCTTCCCAGAGGGGGCCACACCACCAGACCCATCGAGCGTGGTCTGACTTCACCACCCAGCTCAGTGCAGTATCTGCGGTCTGAAGAAATGTCCAGCAATACAGGACCTGCATCAATAACCTTCCCGGCTCCGTCAGGATAAGTCACCGTATTCTCTCTGCTCCCTCGCACTCACTGTATATCTGTTATAGCACCGACCCACGAACAAGGCTCATGCTCCACCACTCTCACTGCTGCATGCATCATCTTCCGTCTCTTTCTCTCTTGCATTTCTAATGCCCCCCACACAGTTATAGAATATTCTGGAGAATGCCAATTATGGAATGTTCCAGATAATGTTCCAACTTAACATCTGGATAGGAATAACGTGATCAAGGATAGTCAGCATGGTTTGTGAAGGGCAGGTCGTGCCTCACAAACCTTATTGAGTTCTTTGAGAAGGTGACCAAGGAAGTGGACGAGGGTAAAGCAGTAGATGTGGTGTATATGGATTTTAGCAAGGCGTTCGATAAGGTACCCCATGGTAGGCTAATGCAAAAACTACGGAGGTATGGCATTGAGGTTGCATTCGAGGTTTGGATTATGAATTGGCTGGCTGGAAGGAGACAGAGGGTAGTGGTTGATGGTATAGGTTCATCTTGGATTGCAGTTACTAGCGGTGTTCCACAAGGATCTGTTTTGGGACCATTGCTGTTTGTCATTTTTATAAATGACCTAGAGGAGGGGCTTGAAAGCTGGGTGAGCAAGTTTGCGGATGACACGAAAGTCGGTGGAGTTGTGGACAGCGAAGAATGATGTGGCAGGTTACAGCGGGATATAAATAAGTTACAGATCTGGGCAGAAAGGTGGCAAATGGAGTTCAATGTAGCTAAGTGTGAAGTACTTCACTTTGGTAGGAGTAACAAGAAGATGGATTACTGGGCTAATGGTAGGCTACTTGGTAGTGTGGATGAGCAGAGGGATCTTGGTGTCCATGTACACAGATCTCTGAAAGTTGCCACCCAGGTAAATAGTGCTGTGAAGAAGGCATATGGTGTACTGGGCTTTATTGGTAGGGGAATTGAGTTCCGGAGTCCTGAGGTCATGTTGCAGTTGTATAAGACTCTGGTGCGGTCTCATCTGGAGTACTATGTGCAGTTTTGGTCGCCATACTATAGAAAGGATGTGGAGGCATTGGAACGAGTGCAGAGGAGGTTTACCAGGATGTTGCCTGGCATGGTAGGAAGATCATATGAGGAAAGGCTGAGGCACTTGGGGCTGTTCTCATTGGAGAAAAGAAGGTTTAGGGGAGATTTGATAGAGATGTACAAGATGATTAGGGGTTTAGATAGGGTTGACATTGAGAACCTTTTTCCGCTAATGGAGTCAGCTGTTACTAGGGGACACAGCTTTAAATTAAGGGGTGGTAGATATAGGACAGATGTTAGGGGTAGATTCTTTACTCAGCGGGTTGTGAGTTCATGGAATGCCCTGCCAGTAGCAGTGGTGGACTCTCCCTCTTTATGGTCATTTAAGCGAGCATTGGATAAGCATATGGAGGTTATTGGGCTAGTGTAGGTTAGGTAGGCTTCGGTCGGCGCAACATCGAGGGCCGAAGGGCCTGTACTGCACTGTATTTTTCTATGTTCTATTATTCCCAATTTCAGGAAAACGGCTGTGCCCGAGTGTGTAACACGTAAGAGGGTGGAGTAGAGATGTACATTTTTCAAATCACACACAATTAAAATCCATCATGAGGCCATTCAGTGCTTCAAATATGCACAAACATTCATTACGTTCGGTGGTGATCTGATGGTTTTCTCCGCTCCATGTCACAGGAGCTTTCATTCATTCAACCGCCAGCTTCCTATTACCGAGCAGACGATTCTCAGAAGTTTTTTTGACCCCGGTTTTCTTTCAGCTTGCGTTCAGATGGCATTTCGCATGGGAACGGAAACTCCGAACAATATATTTCATATACATTATAAAATCATGCAGCAGTCAGCATGCTTTCCACAGACCAATCAAAAACATGCACTTATTTTATGGTTATCAATATCCAATCACAATTAGTCATTCTGGTGATTTCACTTGTCTTACCTTATTGTATTCAGCCAAAGACACCTTCCAAACACTTGTCTCATTATAAAATACAATTCCTAGCAGAGAATATTTTTATCCTCAGCCGTTATCATGACCGTTACATCAAATATACATTTTACCTTGTCATGAAAGTTTATCTTGCCCCTTGTCTGTGACTGATTCTGTGTGTAACAGTTACACAGTCTCCCACTCAATTGGCTGGATGGTTGGTTTGTGATGCAGAGGGAGGACACCAGCGCAGGTTCAATTCCCCACATTGACACAGATTACCATGAAGGGGATGCTCTCTCAACCTCACCCCATCACCCAAGTGGTGATCTTCAGCGTAAACCACCATGAGTGGTCTATGTAATGAGAGTTCATTGGGACTCTATTCTATCAATGTTAGCGTTTTAATTTTTGTAACAAAAAGTTTTATTGAAGAAGAGATTTTTATTATTATATTAAACCAATAACAAAGCAACTCAAATAACTGAACAAAATCACACCCTTGTGCATGTAGATCCAAAATAAGTTAAAGTCTATAAACGAACAGAAGAAAAACAAAAATAAACAATAAATAATTCGGCTCAGCATAGCACAATGATAGCTCTCATTCTTCGAGAGCATTACACATTCATATGTTCATAATTCTTCATATTTGATTCATTAGAGAATATCGTCATGGCTATATAAATGCCCTTATTACAGTGGTAGATAAGCCTGTATCGCGGTAATCCAAAAAGGGTTGTCATATCTTATATAAATCTGCTTTCCGGTGCACCACACTGGTGAGAAAGTCCAAAGGGATATTTCCCATGACGAGCTTATAATGACCCAACAGAGCCGGGGTGGGGGAGCTTTCAGACGTCCAACACAACAGAATATATTTCCTAGCACAGGAAGTATGGGGAAGATACTATACGAGTGTTTTGCATCAGTATTTACTGTTAAAAAGGATATGGAAGTCGTAAAATGTAGGGAAATAGATGCTGACAGCTTGCAAATTGTCCATATTACAAAGGAGAAAGTGTTGGATCTCTTGAAACAGTTTCCAGGACCTGATCAGGTGTACCCTAGAACTCTGCGGGAAGCTAGAGAAATGATTGCTGGGCCTGTTGCTGAGATATTTGTAACATGGATAGTCATAGGTGAGGTGCTGGAAGACTGGACGCTGGCTAACGTGGTGCCACTGCTTAAGAAGGCCAGTTATGACAAGCCAGGGAAGTATAGACCAGTGAGCCTGATGCTGGTGGTGGGCAAGGTGTTGGAGGGAATCCTGAGGGACAGGATGTACGTGTATTTGGAAAGGCAAGGACTTATTAGGGATAGTCTACATGGCTTTGTGCGTGAGAAATCATGTCTCACAAACTTGATTCTATTTTTTGAGGAAGTAACAAAGAGGACTGATGAGGGCAGAGGGGTAGATGTGATCTATATGGACTTCAGTAAGGGTTGTGATAAGGTTCCCCATGGGAGACTGATTAGCAAGGTCAGATTTCATGGAATACAGGGAGAACTAGCCATTTGGATACAGAACTGGCTCAAAGGTAGAAGTCAGAGGGTGGTGATGGACGGTTGTTTTTCAGAACGGAGGCCTGATACCAGTGCAGTGCCAGAAGGATCGGTGCTGGATTCACTACTTTTGTCATTGACATAAATGATTTAGATACGACTGTAAGAGGTACAGTTCGTAAGTTTGAAGATGACACCAAAATTGGAGGTAGCGAAGAGGGTCACCTCAGATTACAATGGGATCTTGACCAAATGGTCAAATGGGCTGAGAAATGTCATATGGAGTTTAATAAAGATAAATATGAGGTGCTGCACTTTTGGAATTTTAGCAGGACTTATGCACGAAATGGTAAGGTCGCAGGGAGTGTTGCTGAACAAAGAGACCTTGGAGTGCAGGTTCATAGCTCCTTGAAAGTGGAGTCGCAGGTAGATAGGATAGTGAAGAAAGCGTTTGGTATGCTTTCCTTTATTTGTCAGAGTATTGAGTACAGGAGTTGGAAGATCATGTTGCGGCTGTACAGGACATTGGTTAGGCCACTGTTAGAATATTGCGTGCAATTTTGGTCTCCTTCTTATTGGAAACTTGAAAGGGTTCAGGAAAGACTTACAAGGATGTTGCCAGGGTTGGAGGATTTGAGCTATAGGGAGAGGCTGAACAGGCTGGGGCTGTTTTCCCTGGAGCATCCCAGTCAGAGTGGTGACACTATAGAGGTTTGCAAAATTATGAGTGGCATGGATAGGGTAAATAGGTAAAGTCTTTTCCCTTGGGTCGGGGAGTCCAGAACTAGAGGGCATAGGTTTAGGGTGAGAGGAGAAAGATATAAAAGAGACCTATGGGACAACTATTTCACACAGAGGGTGGTGCGTGTATGAAATGGGCTGCCAGGTGTAGTGGGGGAGGCTGATGCAAGTGCAACATTTAAGAGGAATTTGGATTGGTAAATGAATAGGAAGGGTTTGGAGGGATATGGGCTGGGTGCTGGCAGGTGGGACTAGATTGGTTTGGCATATGTGATTGGCATGGATGGGTTTGACCGAGGGGTCTGTTTCCATGATTTACATCTCTATGCCTCTATGACTCTATGAATTATAATAATCTCTGTTTTTGGTGCACCATTCTGTTGAGAAAGTCCAAGGGGATATTCTCCATGATGAGCTTACAAAGATCCAACCGCCCCGGGGAGTTTTCAGACATCCAACACAACAGAATATTTTTCCTAGCACAGAAAGTAAGGATATATATATATATTTTTTTCCAATGTGCGTCTGCGAAGGATACTCTGGACAGGTCCAGGAAAAGAGAAACCGGGTCCATCTCTAATTCGGTCCCCAAGACCCACTCTACCACACCGAACACAGTGCTTCAATATATATGAAGCCTACAGTAGGGCCACATGCAATAAGTAAGAGTGTCTGTAGTCATTCTGCATTTAGGACATGCTGAAGATAATCCCACTTTGAATTTTGAGAGAAAATCTGGTGTCAGATAGACCCTATGAAGAATTTTTAACTGCATGGAATGGGGCCTATTACAGATAAAATCCTTTGAGCATTTTCACAAATATTCTCCCATGTCTCCGAAGACACCTAAACCCCCAACTCTCTCGCACAGACGTCACGAAGCTGCACAGTCTTGTCTGAGGGGACACTCTCCAACTAATGATAAAGGGTACTGACAGAGCGGGTATTCTTAACAGTATAAATCAACTTTTCTATATCGGATCTATAAGTGTCTGTTAAAAGTAATTTTTTAATCAAATCTCTAATCTGAAAAAAAACAGAAGAAGTCTCTACTAGGTAGTCCATACTTACGAGTTATTTGATCAAATGATATCATTGTTTCTCCCTCAAGTAACACGTGGTGGCTCAGTGGTTTGTACTGCTGACTCACAGCACCAGGGTTTGGTTCCAGCCTTGTGTGACTGGCTGTGTGGAGTTAGTATATTGTCAACTGTGTCTGCGTAGGTTTCCTCCCACAGTCACAAACATGTGCAGGTTAGATTAATTGGTCATTGCTAGAGAGCTCATAGTGTTCCATAATCTGTAAATTGGGGAATTAATCAGGGTAAATATAGCATGGTAGGGAAATGGGTCTGGGGGACTTACACTTCAGAGGTTGGAAGTGGACTTGTAGGGTCCAAGAACCTGTTTCCATACTGTAGGGATTCTACTAATTCTAAATCACCCAAGCAACGTACCCCCCTGCCTGCCCACAATTTACACCTGGAATCCATCATCCTCGGTCGACAATGCGGTATACCAAAAATGGGGTAAGAAACATGGTTTTGGCTGTATTGCCCTCAATCTGACGCATTGTCCTTCATTCTGAAACAGTATTGATCATTATTAATTTATGACAATACTCCATAAAGGTTGTCATTTTATCTAATAACAACAGACTAATAAGGGTTCAAAAGCACAATCCTCCAGGTTCTTCCTTTCAGAGAGGTATGAGCCTCTCTTAAGGATGGAGGGAGGGGTTCGTGACTGTATGAGTGATGGAAAATGTTAAACATCAGCCTTGCCAATAGGTTCATATAGGAGAGCTCAATGTCTAGCCATATTGATGCCGAGACCTCTGCGGCCCAGGCACTCAAATATGATGAGAAAAAACTTAATTGATTGTTTTTAGTCGGGAAAATCAACTCCCCACAGTCTGTGGGACAGTTGCAATTTTGTTAGCTCGATAAAGAATCGCTTCTAGTGCCAAATAAAAGAGCTAAACCAGTCATTCTTTTCCTAAAAAAAATGTTAGATTAAATTACTTACAGTGTGGAAACAGGTCCTTTGGCTCAACAAGTCCATACAGACCCACCATTCACCCAGACCCATTCCCCTACATTTATGCCATTCACCCAACAATTTAGCATGACCAATTCACCTGACCTGCACATCCTTGGACTGTGGGAGGAAACCCACGCAGGCACGGGGAAAATGTGCAAGCTCCACACAGTCAGTAGCGTGAGCCAGGAAACGAACTCGGGTCATTGGCGCTGTGAGGCAGCAGTGCTAACCACTGTGCCACCGGGCCACCCACATGCGTCATCTGTTTGGGAATTTTCAAAGAAAGCATTCACATGGGGTGTAGGAAATGAGAAAGGACATTCATTTTAATAACAGCTATCTGACCTAGCCAGGATATTGGAAATGCCTCCCATCTTTGAACGTCTTGTTTAATTTTGTCAAACAAATGGACATAGTTCACGTTAAATAACTGATCAAAGGCAGATGTCATGAATATACTGAAATAGGGAATCCACCCCTGTGACCATTTAAAAGGAAACCAGGATTTGGCCTCAGTATCAGGGATTTCCATAAGACCTCCCATAGGCATGGCCTCCAACTTTGTAAAATTAATCTTATCACCCGGAAAGGCAACAAGTGATTTAATGCATTGCATCACATGGACTACCGAAAATGCGGATTTGACAAAAATACATAAGACCCTCATCTGCATACAATGTAATCTTACGAGACGTCTATCCCACTTATGGGTCGGATGGCCTCAGCCAGTGGCTCAATCACCAACGTAAACAACAATGGTGAAAGGTGTCAACCTTGTCGGCTGCCTGGAGAAATATTAATATTACTGATTGGCACACAATTAGTGAGAACCACAGTCAGAAGATCGCGGTAAAGGACCCTCACCAACCTGATAAAAACTTTACGTAGACCAAACCGTTCTAATGTACAGAAGAGATCCGGCCACTCAACTCAATCAAATGCTTGCTCTCCTCTAAAGGGATCAATAATCCCTGGATAGATTGTTGTTGACACTCTGGATCATATTGATTAAACTCTTTACATGTCGGAAGTTCTGCGGCCCTTTATTTAACCTGTTTGTTCCTCTTTAGCAACGGAAGGCAGCAATGATTTCAGCCTTCATGCAAGTGTCTCAGATAGGATTTTGAAATCAACATTTAAAAGTGAGATTGGCGTGTAAGAAGCACAATCCTCCAGGCTCTTCCTTTCTTCAGCATCAGAGAGGTATGAGCCTCTCTTAAGGATGGAGGGAGGCGTTCGTGACTATATGAGTGACGGAACATGTCAAACATCAGCCTTGACAATAGGTTTATAAATTATTTATAAAATTTACTAGGAAATCTGTCAGGAATATATGCCTTTACTTTCTGCAGCTGCTTCACACCTGCTGCACTGACAATGGTGCATTAAGACACACAACTTATTCAGGGGTTACTCCTGGAGACCCAGGTTCTTGAAAAATGACTCCATCTTAATCCATCTATCTCATTATGGCAAGTCTGAAAACCTCGAACAGGAGACATTTTTTTTTTAATTGAAGGTAATTGTCCCAGTACCTTCCCTAATTGATGTACTGGCTTGAGAGAGGCGGTCGTTTTCCTGGCTAAATACTTGCCTGGCTTATCACCATGTTCAAACTGCCTTTGTTTTGCAAAAGTAAGTTCCTTCTTGGCTGTCTGTGTGAGCGTGGAATTCACTGTAGACCGAAGCGTTGTGATCCTCTGCAGATTAGACACTGAGGGTCTATCACAGTATGCCCTCTCGGTTGCCCTCAGCTGTGCCTCAAACCAACGTTCCTGCTTCCCCTTCCGCTGCATCCTCAGAATAGTTATTTCCTTGGCATAAGCCTCAGCAATTTCCCATAGAATGGATGGGTTACTGGTTGAATCTGAATTAACGGCTAAGAAAGATCTGAATTAATTACAGAAATATTCAATGAACTAACTAGCCTTCAGAATAACGGGATATATTCGCCGGTGTCTCGAATCTGTTGTATTGCCCTTAACCTTAATCCATAAGTATGGTCAGAAATGGTAATATTCCCAATTGTGCAGCATGCCACCTAATCTAAGATTGTTGCAGGGATGGGGAAGATATCAACCCTCGTGTGGCAGTTCAGCGGGTTAAAGAAGAAAATAAAAGCCCTACTTGTGAGCTAGATGTGCCACCAACTCTAGTTCTGCACACAAATCTTCCAATTACTAACATTATAACGAGGATTTTGAGGGACCTTTGGACATTCTGCTCACCGTGGAGTCCATAAGACAGTTGAAATCTCCTTCTACGATAATGTGCCATGTTGCAAGATAACTGCATTTGGAAAATGCATCTACCAGGATTTTTAGAGTGTGCGCCCGGGGTGGGGGGTGGGTCGCAAATACAATTTAAAATATTGGATTATTTACCATAGTTCAAGGCGTGGGGTATTATGATCCTCCCGTGAGTATCAAATACAATCTAGTAATTTAAATGGAAGATTCTTCTTATCCAGTATGGCTTCTCCCCTACTCCTAGTATTAAAAGACGCAAAAAAAATTCAAACCCGCCCTGTTGTAACGTCAAATGTTCCTTGTCGTCAAGCTGCATTTCCTGCAATAGGAAACATCCACCCTCTCTACTTTTAAGACTAGAAAGTAAATTTTTCCTCTTGACTGGCCAGTGGATCCCCTTAATGTTCCAGGTACACCATTTAAGCACATCATTATCCCCAACGCACTGTAGCAACATTTGAACTCGAGAGAGGAATAACTCTAATTACTAATTAAAAAACAAAGTCTCATTGAGCTTAAAAAATACACAGTCTAAAACTATTACAACTGACAAGCTCACAAATTAAATATATAAAAAAAAACAAAAAACTGAACAAAATCGACCGGGGAATTTAAAAGTTTTTGCTTTCTCTGCACAGTCAGACAAGTTCATGGATCCATTAAATGTAATACGGAGAACTATTGGGTACCAGAGGGAATACTGATTCCCGAGTTCCCTTACTCTTCTCTTGATAGGTGTTAGTTTTGGAAGTAGGTGAGCACTTTTGTGATAGCGATCACAATTTCCGTTATGCTTTCTTTAGTGATAGCAAGGGATAGGTGTATAGCAATGGGCAAGAGTTACAGCTGGGGGAAAGGCAATTACGATGCGATTAGGCACGATTTAGGAAGCATAGGAGCGAGAAGGAAACTGAAGGGGATAGGCACATTAGAAATGTGAAGCTTATTCAAGGAAAAGCTACCGTTTGTCCTAGATTAGCATGTACCTGTCAGGCAGGTAGGAAGATGTAGAGTGTGGGAGCCATGGTTTGTGAAGCAAATTGAATCTCTGGTCAAGAGGAAGAAGAAGGCTTATGTTAGGATGAGATGTGAAGGCTCAGTTAGGGCGCTTGAGGTTACAAGGTAGCCAGGAAAGACCTAAAGGTAGAGCACAGAAGAGCCAGGAGGAGACATGAGAAGTTGTTGGCGGATAGGATCAGGGTAAACTCTAAGGCTTTCTATATGTATTTAAGGAATAAAAGAATGACGAGAGTAAGATTAGGGCCTATCAAGGATAGGAGTGGAAAGTGGTGTGTTGAGCCAGAGGAAATACAGGAAGCACTAAATGTTTTCAACAATATTCACTCAAGAAAATGACAATCTTGTCGAGGAGAATACTTAGATACAGGCTACTAGACAAGGTGTGATTGAGGTTCACAATGAGGAGATATTAGAAATACTGCAGAGTGTGAAAGTGGATAAGTCCCCTGGGCCGGGTGGGATTTATCCTAGGTTCCTCTGGGAAGCCAGGGTGGAGATTGCCGAGCCTTTAGCAATGATCTTTAAATCGTCATTGTCTACAGGACTATTGCCAGAAGACTGGAGAATGGGAAATGTGGTTGCCCTCTTCAAGAAGGGGAGTAGAGATAATCCTGTTACTTATAGATCAGTGAGCCTTACTTCAGTTGTTGGTAAAGTGTTGGGAAAGGTTGTAAGGAATAGGATTTATAATAATCTAGAAAAGAATAAATGATTAGGGATAGTCAGCACGGTTTTGTGAAGGGGAGGTCGTGCCTCACAAACTTTCTTGCGTGCTTTGAGAAGGTGACCACACAGGTAGATTAGAGTAAACCGGATTATGTGGTATATATGGATTTGAGCACCGCATTCGATAAGGTTCCCCATAGTAGGCTATTGTACAAAATGCGGAGTAATGGGATTGTGGGGAGGTATAGCACTTGGATCCGTAATTAGCTTGCTGAAAGAAGTCAGTGGGTCATGGTGATGGGAAATGCTCATCCTGGAGTTCAGTTAGTAGTGGTTTACCACACGGGGACGGTGTTGGGTCCACTGCTGTTCATCATTTTTATAAACGAACTGGATGAGGGCGTAGAAGGGTGGGTTAGTAAATTTGCAGACAACACTAAGGTCGGAGGAGTTGTGGATAGTGAGGAAAAATGTTGGAGGTTACAAAGAGACATAGATAAGCTGCAGAGCTGGGCTGTGAGGTGGCAAATGGAGTTTAATGCGGACAAGTGTGTGGTGATTAACCTTGGTCGGAGTAACAGGAATGCAAAGTACTGGGCGAATGGTAAGATTCTTGGTAGTGTGGATGAGCAGAGAGATCCCGGTGTCCAGGTACATAGATCACTGAACGTGGCCACCGAGGTTGACAGGGTTGTTTAAGAAGGCATACAGTGTTTTAGCTTTTATTAATAGAGGGGTCAAATTCCGGAACCATGAAGTTATGCTACAGCTGTACAAATCTCTAGTGCGGCTGCACTTGGAGTATTGTTGTACAGTTCTGGTCATCACATTATAACAAGGATGTGGAAGCTTTGGAACGGGTGCAGAGGAGTTTACAAGGATCTTGCCTGGTATGGAGGGAAGGTCTTACGAGAAAAGGCTGATGGACTTGAGGCTGTTTTCGTTAGAGAGCAGAAGGTTGAGAGGTGACTTAATAAAGACATATAGATAATCAGAGGTTTAGATAGGTAAGCCTTTGTCCAAGAATGGTGACGGTGATCATGAGGGGGCATAGCTTTAAATTGAGAGGTGATAGATATTTAAAGTCTGGTTGAAGATTTTGTAAACTCGGGTGTCCGTTGTTGTGGTTCTGTTCGCCGAGCTGGAAAGTTTTTGCTGCAAACGTTTCGTTCCCTGGCTAGGGAACATCATCAGTG
>NW_026867719.1:0-121987 GCF_020745735.1 Hemiscyllium ocellatum | reverse complement strand
GGTGAGATGGGGTAGAGATGGAACTGCTGTAGGAGGCAGAGATGGGCAGGACAGAGAGTGAGAGGGTGAGGGGCAAGTGAAGAGTGGAGGCAGGTGGAGAAACCGGGGTTGGGGCGGTTGGTGTGAGAGGGAAACGAGGGAGAGTGAAAGGGGGAGAATGTGAGAAAGAGTGAGTGTGCAGGGAGAGAGAGGGAGAAATTGTGGAGTAAGAGTGGGGGAGATGAAATGGGGATTCCAGGTTGGAAAGGGGTGGGGAGGGGGACAGAGGGAGTTAAACCCAGCTCCTGACCTCAGGGCGCGGTGCCCTCCCCTTCCCTGAGGACCAGGACTTGGGGCTGAGTCTGTCTCTCTCCAGCTCAGCTTCTCCAACACAAAGACACACAACAACATCGGTCCCTCTGCTGCTCGGCACGCTTTCATCAGCATTTTTATTGGTTACAAATGGAAGTGATGGATACAGTCAGTGGATGGTGCCTTTTCTCACTGGCCCCTGAGTTGTGAGAAACATTGAAATGTTTCCCTGTAACCCCCCTGTGGGATAAGGATGGACAAACCAGCGCTCCCCTCAGTCTGTTACCATAGCGACAGGCTGCTCCATCGCTGAAACACTGAACTGAAATGAGAAAATCCGGATGGTGTGATTAATGAGGGAATTTGATGGATGGATGGATTTGGGTGAAGGGATATTTCAGCACATTCTTCAGCTGCTGCCTGAACTTAGTCTGGGTCACGGCATAAATCGCGGTGTTTGTGCAGCAACTGAGGAGCTGCAGCATGAAGCCCAATCCCGCACAAAGGGATGGAGATACACAGAGTAATACCCAATATACACATCCGGTACCATATAGAATACAGCATTAACGTTGACCATAACAGGATGAAATTGGCCGAGATCACAAACAGTAAAATGATGGATTTTTTTCGGTTTCTCATTTCAGTGTCAGACTGAGCGTCCCCATTGGTGTGAGCGCGGAGTCTCCTGCGGGCTCTGCTGGTCACTAAAATGTGTCTGACGGTGAGAACATTGAGCAGCAGAATCAGGAGAAATGGGACACCCGGGTTAGAATGTGGTGGAGGGACTCGATTGTGACCCAGACACTGGAGAATAGAACAGCGTCTGTTACATCACAAAACCAGGGGGCGTTCCCAGCCAATACCGAGCCGTGAGCATAAATACCAGGAAATGTTCTTTAAACAGCTCAGCACAGTCACTGCTCCCAGAACCACAGCCGCCGTTTTTCTCACTGCAATATTACTTTTCAGCTTCTGGCAACAAATGGCCACAAACCGATCAAAGGTGAAAGTGACGGTGAACCAGACAGAGCAGTCAGTGGCTGCATAAAGCAGGACGGCGTGGATATTACACACGGGGACGGAGTCCCTCAGGAAATAAAACTGTTCCCGATAAACAATGGGAATGTGTCTCAGGATCAGGTCGAGGATAATGACCAGGAGATCCGCCGCTGCCATGGCCCCCAGGTAACGTCTGACACATGGAGACAATCCACAATCTTTATAAAGCAGGACGTAGATGGTCACTACGTTAACTGTGAGGAAGGAAAACAAACCCATTATCCATCAGCCTGGAGGCAAAGGGACCCGTTTGATCGGGGACCCAGTGAGATTTTCAAATGTGTCCCTGTATTCAGGGATTTATTAAAATAATTGGAGCTGGAATAACAAATGGGAAGGTCGGAATTACTGACAAAAATGTGACATAAACCACAAGAAACCCTCCCCCCCCAAACACACAGAGACACATCCATAAGGACAGATGGTTTCTAGAACATTCCCACACACTCGATCACTCGAGAGCAGACACAGGTCACTCCTTCCCAGTTCCTAATACGGAGGGTGGGAACGTTGCTGTCCTGAAGGATTCTCTCCCAGTTTCCTGAAGACAAACGGAGTTTGGGAATTTCTGTATTTTGGTCTAAATTGTGGTCGATCCTGTGTCGGGAAGAAATGTAAACGCAGGGAAAACGTATTCACCCCTTTAACTGCCTGAGGGGCCTTCGGAACAGTGTCTCCTTCTCCCTGGAACGGGATCTCTTCCTCGGGATCTTATCGTTTGTTCAATTCACTGACGTCCGGCCGTTCACAAACAACAACGTCAGGGACAGAACGTTCCGGGAATGTCAGTTATAGAATGTCAGGGACAGAACGTTCCCGGGGAATGTCAGTTATAGAATGTCAGGGACAGAACGTTCCGGGGGAATGTCAGTTATAGAATGTCAGGGACAGAACGTTCCGGGGAATGTCAGTTATAGAATGTCAGGGACAGAACGTTCCTTGGAATGTCAGTTATAGAATGTCGGGGACAGAACGTTCCGGGGAATGTCAGTTATAGACTGTCAGGGACAGAACGTTCCGGGAATGTCAGTTATAGAATGTCAGGGACAGAACGTTCCGGGAGCTCCGTGACCTGTCCATCACCTTTCCCCCCACCCACCCCACCATGATGTACTGTGCACAGGCTACATATCCATCCAGCACGGGGAGCTGCACTGACCACATCATTGTATTATCTATAAACCTCAACCAGACAGTCTGACCAGCACAGCGACCTGTGCAGTGATCACCCATGAATTCATCTGTAACCCAGGAGCAGTTACCCTCCAGCATGTAGGGCTGTGTACACCACCCCATTTCATTGATCTGTAACCCAGGAGCAGTTACCCTCCCAGCATGTAGGACTGTGTATCCCACCCCAGTGCATTGCTCAGTAACACTGTGTTAGATCCCTGCCCAGTGAGGGGAAACTTGCAGCCCATGCTGGAAGTGACAGGACGTACAGCTCCCACCCAATTACAGCTCCATATCTCCATTGTGCCCTGACAAGGGGGTGCTGTGGGTGTGAACATCACTGCCAGAGAGAGATTGTGGGGGAATCAGTTTAAATATCACCACATGGGAGGGGTTTTGGGTATAGACAGAGAGGGGGGACTGAGAGACAGTGTCATGGAAGGATGTGTTCCCAGGTTTCAGAATGCTGAAATGTAGACACTTCAATAGCAACCTGTAACATGAGCCAGTCTTCCCAGGAAAGATGGGAAAAAGGGAGATTGGTGTGAGGTGAAATGGTGGAGAGTTTTGGATGAACATTTGTTCTACAGCTTTGTAAATGGGAGTAGTTTCAACAGAATCGATGACTCACTGGTCTGATTCTAACAATAATTTGCCTCAGTGCCATTTTCGTTGAGTGTGACAGAGAGATTATCTGTACGCGGCCAAGCTAGGTTCCTGGTGCTATCTTATCAAACTCAACTCATTGACTACTTCCACCCCCCCCACCATGGTGTTCCTCTCATTCAATACCAGCCCGATTCTCCACCCATCATGGCTGGAGGGACTCACAGTCGCCCGTGTGCCCCTGGATATTCCATGATCCCTGGCACTGGTGCTATCTTTGAAAGGCCAATGGGCACACAGTTGAGCTTCTCAGTTTGGAGCTGCCCTGTACAGTTTCCCCCCGAGCATGGCAGATAAGGGGTAATTACACCCCGGTTTGTCGACAGGGGCACGGTGGTCCTGGTGGATGGGCTAGTACAGAGGGGACCATTCTCTTCCCAGAGGGAACCACACCACCAGACCCACCGAGCATGGTCTGAGCTCCCCACCCAGCTCAGTGCAGTATCTGCGGTCTGAGGAAATGTCCAGCAATACAGGACAAGCATCAATAACCTTCCCCGCTCTGTCAGGATAAGGGTCACCGTATTCTCTCTGTTCCCTCACACTCGCTGTGTATCTGTTATAGAACATTCTCCACCACTGTCACTGCCACATGCAGCACCCTCTCTCTCTGTCTCTCTCTGTCTCCCTCTCTCTCTCCCCCTTCCACTTTACCCCTCACACTAATAATAACACTTCATGGATACAACCCTGTGGACTGACTCCATCTGAACCCCTCCCCATGTCCCCCATGTACACCGGCACTAACAGCAGGGCCACCCACCCCCCCACCCTCCCTTTCTCCCATTCCAGGAGAAACAGCTTGCAGTAGGACAGAAAGGGCCAAGCCGGGTGGTGGAGTGCCCGATATCCATTCCCTCACCCCCTCCCCCCGCCATGTGGGGAGGACCCTGGTACGACCCTGGAAGCCTCATGTGGGGATTCTGAAACATCCACGTCCACCGACCGAGTAAGGAGCAATGTTCAGTGAGGGGCAATTCTCACTTTAAACCCACTGCAGCTCCGTTTCCCCCCGGCACAACTTAGAAGCCGTGGCCCTGATGCCATCTCCCTTCTGTGTCGAGTTGGTACAAATGGAATCCCCACGGTCTCGGGGGGCAGGAGGGTGGGCTCACAGCACATCGTCACCACCACCTCCCAGGAAGGGAGCACGGAGACTCCCTCCTACACCTCCCCCTGTAAACAGCTCAGATACTGACACTAATCTGTGATAGTTACTGCTCTCCCCACTTGTCCTGACATCTTCAACAATCTGTGCTCATATACACCCAGCGCTCTCTGTTCCTGCAGCCCCTTTATAACGGCACAGCCTGTTTTAAACTGACTTTCTTTATCTTTCATACCAAAGTGCATCACCTCACACTGCTCTGCATTGATCCCCGTCTACCAGCGTGTCACTGTCCTGTTAGAGTTCCACACTGTCCTCCATAGACTTTACAATCCTTGCAGGTTTGGTACCATTTACAAACATTAAGATTGTCACAGTGTCACAGTCCCCATGAAACAACTGAAATCCTGCCCCACACACAGGAGTGTGAGCAAGTGAAATACTGATATATTCCCACGGACAGAGTCGAATAATGACATACTGTCAATGGAATAACAAAAGTCCTGACATATACGAGACAGAGTAGATGAAATATTGACAAACCACAGAGCAAGAGAAATCCGGATAGGTTCCACTTATCTATATTCATCAGGGTATAATGGGATGAAGGTGAAAGTGTGTACTGTACCTTTAAGCGAGGGTGAATGCTGCTCTGAACTGAGAGCTTACAAGTACCTGTGATATGAGAGGATGGCAGACCCAGAAACAGTATATTGCTGTAGAGCTGGGTCGGGTTATAAGCAGTTAAGAGATAGAGGGTCTCTTTCAGTTCACTTTCAGTGTTAAAAACTACATTGTTGTTTTTATTTAAACAGTGGAATTTGGGAGTTCTCTGTCACTCATATTTTAACAGTTTATGAGGCGAATTGAGCATTTATTTATGTTTAGTTTAAATTACCAGATGAGCTCAATGTTGTGTCCTAACAATTGCTGTGTGTGTATCTGTGTGTCTCTGTGTGGGGCAGGTCTGGCAGTCTCTGTGGTGCTGAAAGTGATGCAATGCCTCCCTCTGCTGGCCTCCCCACGCCACTGCACAGGCATTGGCAGAGGGTGAAAACCAACAGGGATTCATTCAGAGAGAGGGGAGGGAGAGGGCAGCTGCTCACAGCACCATCCAAACTGATGTCTTATCCATGTACTGATCTAAATGTCCTTTAAACGTTGTAACTGTACCTGTTTTCACGACATGCTCTGCAAGTTCATTCCACACACAAGCCAGCTTCTGTCTAAAATAATTACCTTTCCTGACTTTTGTAAATCTTTTTTCCTCGCACCTTAAAATATCCCTCAGTTTTGAATCCCTAACTCTAGGGAAAAGACATCAGCCCTACAGCTTATCTGTACCCCTCATCACTTTATAAACCTCTGCAAACTTACCCCTCCATCTCATACTCTCCAGTGAAAAATGTCCCAGCCTATTCAGCCTCTCCTTATAGCTCAATCCCTCCATTTCCAGCAACATCCAGGTTAAACTCTTCTGAACCCTCTCCAGCTTAATAATATCAAGGTCAATAATATCAAAGTGAATAGTCAATGTATTTTATAAGGGTAGTGGAGACCAAAACTAGAGGACATAGTTGTAAGAGGGGAAACATTTAAAAGTGACCTAAGGGGCAGCTTTTTCACCCAGAGGGTGGTGTGCCTATGGAATGAGTGGGCAGGATGTCCAGACTGGACACAGTATTCCGGTAGAGGTCTCACCAATGTCCTGTACAACCTCAACATGACGTCCCAATTCCGATACTCAAAGGTCTGACCATTGAAGACAATTGTGTTAAACACCTTCTTAACCACATTATCTATATGAGATGCAACTTTTAAAGAATTATACCTGATGGCCGAGGTCTCTGTTCTACAACACTGCCAAAGGCCCTACGTTTAATTGTATAAGTCTTATCCTTGTTGGATTTACCAAATCCAATACCTCGCATTAATCCAAACTAAAATCCATCTGCCACGCCTCGGCCAGTGAGTGATATTACCACCTCCTCACCTTCCCCGTTTAATTTTAAAATGCCCACCCCTCTCCAGGAGGCCTGCACACTCCGGCCTTGATTTTCACAAAGACCCTGAGCTTGGTTTGCCTTGTGTGGTTAGAGGGAGGAGGGACAGATTGCAGACACAGTCAGTGGGGAGGAGAGGCTGGACAGTAATCAGCGGCCTGGTATCATTTCATGGTTTTAGGCAGAGGGCAGACACACGTGAGAGTTGGGTTATACTGATCGGTGTTTTGGGACCAGAAATTATGGTCTTTCTCCGTGTCTGGTGTTCAGTAATAACTATCTATTTTGAGAGCCTTCACTGGGCAGAGTATGTCTGCAGGATTTCTGTCCCTAATATTGCAGACTACAGATAATAGCGATTAAAGATGTTCATAGTTAATTTCGATCTTGCACTTGTTTAACAAAACAAAATGTTTTGTGTAGTTCAGTAATGGTAACCTGATTATAATAAATCCACACCGAGCTGAATGCTGCCCCTTAAAATGTGACCCAAAATCTGGGTATAGTAGTGTAGTGGGTAGTGTCCCTGTCTCTGAGTCATGGCTCTGGGTTTGATTCCAATTCCTGACATTGTTTGGTAGTGTTCCTAGCTCTGGACCAGAAGGTGTGGATTCATGTCCTGCCTGTTGCAGAGGTATGTCACAGCATGTCATAACAGGCTGATGAACAAACACACAGGAGAATAATGTTACAGCTTTATGGGTATTGCCGAGTGGTGCTCGTGTCCCTACCTCCGGGCACAAAGGTCTAGGTGTAAATCCCACAGAAGTGTCTCCTAATATATCTGAACAAACTGATTAAACTGGTTTTAGAATTGTGACTTGATGGAGAAAGAACAGGTGTCGGTGTTGAATTTCAGCATTTCGGCCCGGGATTATTGAAAGTACAGCCATTCGTGTTGATTGGAGTCACATTTCGCAGCAGGAAAGGTTTATAAAATCAGAACGGTCATGGATAGGGTTTGTAGTCAAGGTTTTTCCCCAGTTTAGGGGCGTCCAAAACTAGAGGACATTGGTGGAAAGTGAGAGGGGAAAGGTTTTGAAGAGGCCTAAGGGACACCTTTTCACACAGAGGATGGTGTGCGTATGGAATGAGCTGCCAGAGGAAGTGGTGGAGGCTGGTACAACTACATCATGTAAAAAGCATCTGGATGCTGACAGACCTGCCGAGCTTTTCCAGCAATTTCTGTATTTGTTAAAACAAAACATTCATTTTAACACAGGTATCTATGTTAGCTGTTTGGATACAGAATTGGCTGGCCAACAGAAGACAGCGAGTGGTAGTGGAAGGAAAATATTCTGCCTGGAAGTCAGTGGTGAGTGGTGTTCCACAGGGCTCTGTCCTTGGGCCTCTACTCTTTGTAATTTTATTTAATGATTTGAATGAGGGGATTGAAGCAAGTTTACAGATGACACGAAGGTTGGAGGTGTTATTGACAGTGTAGAGGGCTGTTGTAGGCTGCAGCGGGACATTGACAGGATGCAGAGATGGGCTGAGAGGTGGCAGATGGAGTTCAACCTGGATAAATGCGAGGTGATGCATTTTGGAAGGTCGAATTTGAAAGCTGAGTACAGGATTAAGAATAGGATTCTTGGCAGTGTGAAGGAACAGAGAGATCTTGGTGTGCAGGTACATACATCTCTTAAAATGGCCACCCAAGTGGACAAGGTTGTTAAGAAAGCACATGGTGTTTTGGCTTTCATTAACAGTGGGATTGAGTTTAAGAGTCGTGAGATCTTGTTGCAGCTCTATGAAACATTGGTTCGAATGCACTTGGAATACTGCGTCCATTTCTGGTCACCCGATTGTAGGAAAGATGTGGATGCTTTGGAGAGGGTTCAGAGGAGGTTTACCAGGATGCTGCCTGGACTGGAGGGCTTCTCTTCTGAGGAGAGGTTGACAGAGCTCGGACTTCTTTCATTGCAGAAAAGGAGGAGGAGAGGGGACCTAATTGAGGTATTCAAGATTGAGAGGCATAGATAGTGTTGATAGCCAGAGACTATTTCCCAGGGCAGAAATGGCTAACACAGGGGTCATAGTTTTAAGCTGGATGGAGGAAAGTATAGAGGGGATGTCAGAGGCGGGTTCTTTACACAGAGAGTTGTGAGAGCATGGAATGCATTGCCACAGCAGCAGCTGTGGAAGCAGGGTCATTTGGGACATTTAAGAGACTGCTGGATATGCATATGGTCACAGAAATGTGAGGGTGCTTACATGAGGATCAATGGTCGGCACAACATGGTGGGCTGAAGGGCCTGTTCTGTGCTGGACTGTTCTATGTTCCATGTTCTATGTATTCTGAATACATTAAACATTTTATTTTTTAATGACGCAGGGCCATATAAACATATCTTCAAATTGACCGAGACCATTTTCTGCTCAGGGTATGGCTCTGTGTATGACAGCAGCAATGATGCACCGACATGGAACAGGGAATGTGATGGAGACATAGTTTGGACAATGTACAAGGAGACCTCACATGGTCCAGTTTGGGAGAGAATGACATTATTGTGTGATTCAACTCAGAGAGGGAGAAAGTGTCATCTGCCCGAGAAGAAACGGCCTATTGCACTCTCTCTCCTTCATTATTCCTCATCACAGTAACGTGTGCGAGCTAAAACAAAACTCTACTGTCATCATTACCATTCTTATTTTTATAGAATCCTGCAGTGTGGAAACAAGCCCTTCGGCCCAACAAGTCCATACTAACCCTCCAATCAGTAACCTTCCCATGCCCTTACAGTTACCACTGACTAGTGCACCTAAAGTAGAAATCGCTGAACACTATGGACTATTTGACCAATCCACTTGAATTATACAGCTTTGGGCTGTGGGAGGAAACGGGAGCACCCATCAGAAGCTCACACAGACAAGGGGGGAAGATGCAAACTCCACGCAGATAGTCGCCCGAGGCTCGAATTGAACTCATGCCCCTGATGCTGTGATGGAACAGTGCGAACTACTGAGCCACTGTGCTAACCTGGAACTCCCTGCCAGCCTAATGCAAAGGGAATTCAGCCAAATCCAACTCTCCCAGGATAAAATCCCATTGCTAGCGGCTGTGTGAGTACAATATCTTCAGAAGCAGAATAACATTTTGGACAATCTCTCAATTTTTCCTTTTGTCATTAGTTACACTAATATTTTGACAAGGTTGCAGAGATTTTGTTTATTTTAAGGGCGGCATGGTGGCAGTGGTTAGCACTGCTGTCTCACAGCGCCAGAGACCCGGGTTCAAGTCCCGCCTCAGGCGACTGACTGTGTGGAGTTTGCACATTCTCCCCGTGTCTGCGTGGGATTCCTCCCACAATCCAAAAATGTGCAGGTTAGGTGAATTGACCATGCTAAATTGCCCGTAGTGTAAGGTGCCAGGGTAAGTGCAGAGGAATGGGTATGGGTGGGTTGCGCTTTGGTGGGTCGGTGTGGACTTGTTGGGCCAAAGGGCCTGTTTCCACACTGTAAGTAATCTAATCTACTGTGTGTGTGTGTGTGTCAGTGTGTTGTGTGTGTGTCAGTGTATTTAGAACGGGAAATAACGGTTCTTTATTTGCAATACCCAAACAGTTTGTCATTCATCTTTCCATCATAGTTGGAGTAACATTGCTCTGGATCATAAACGTGCTATTTGAGCAGATTAAAGAAACTAGCCTGACTTGTTCCTAAAACTGACCCTGACCCAGTCTGAGACCGATATCATCGGCCATATCACCGACCTGGTTACATTTAACATTTGTTGTGAGCAGTGGAGGAGTGGGACTAGAAAAGGAAACAGTGACCCAAAAAGCCGGGGAACTATAGACCGGTGAGCCTGATGTCAGTGGTGGGTAAGTTGTTGGAGGGGATTCTGAGGGATAGCATTTACATACATTTGGGAAGGTAAGGGCTGATCGGGATAGACAACGTGGCTTTCTGCATGGGAAATCATGTCTCATTAATTTTATTGAGTTTTATGAAGAGGTGACAAAGAAGATTGATGAAGGCAGTTGGGTAGACATTGTCTATATGGACCTCAGCAAGGTGTTCATAACATTCCAATTGGTAGGCAGGTTAGTAAGGTTCGGTCACATGGGGATACAGAAGAAGCTAGTCACAATTGTCTTGAAGGAAGAGGGGTATTTTTCAGACTGGAGGCTTGTGAGCAGCAGTGTGCTGTAAGAATCAGGACTGAGTTCACAACATTTCATCATTTATGTCAAGGATTTAGATGTGAATATTGGGGCCATAGTTAGTAAGGTTACAGACGACATCAGAAAGGTGGTGTAGGAGATTATCTCAGAGTACAACAAGACCACAAATAGATGGGACAAAGGGGCAAGGAGTGACAGATGAAGTTTAATTTAGATAAATACGAGGTTACACATTTTGGGAAGGCAAATCAGGGCAGAAATTATACACTTAATGGTAAGGGCCTGGTGAGTGTTGTGAAACAAATGGACATAGGGCTGCAGGTAGATTGTTCCTTGAAAGTGGAGTCTAATGCAGGTACAGAACACATTTGGCACATTTGCCTTAATCAGTCAGAGCATTGAGTATAGGAGTTGTGGTGGTATGTTGTATCTGTACAGGATGTTGGTGAGGCCACTTTAAGAATACTGTGTACAATTCAGTTGTCTGCAGAAAAGATTTACACGGATGTCCAGGACTGGAGGTTTGAGCTTCAGGGAGAGGTTGATTAGTTTGAGGTGTTTCCCCCTGGAGTGTTATTCTAAACAGCCATGTTCTGCTCCCCAGGATCCCAGAACAGGAAAGCATAGGTTGGAGGGCAGAGGACGAATAATTTAGAAGGGACCTGAAGTTAAATGTTTCACACACAGAGTGGTGTGTGTACAGAAAGTGCTGTCAGAGGAAGTAGTGAAGGCGGTTACAATCGCACATTTAAAAACTATCTGAAAGAGGAGGGATATTGGCCAAATGCTGGCAAATGGGACTGGATCAGATTTGATATCTGATCGGAGTGAACAGATTGGACTAACGGGTCTGTTTCCGTTCTGAATGACTCTGATTCTGTCAGAGGGATGACGAAAATTCTGAAAGTACGTTTCAAATCCGAATCCTCTTCACTGGACGTTTACTTGGGACATAGAACATAGAAAAATATAGCGCAGTACATGTCCTTCGGCCCTCGATGTTGCGCCGACCGAAGCCTACCTAACCTACACTAGCCCAATAACCTCCATATGCTTATCCAATGCCCCCTTAAATGACCATAAAGAGGGAGAGTCCACCACTGCTACTGGCAGGGCATTCTATGAACTCACAACCCGCTGAGTAAAGAATCTACCCCTAACATCTGTCCTATACCTACCACCCCTTAATTTAAAGCTGTGTCCCCTAGTAACAGCTGACTCCATTAGCGGAAAAAGGTTCTCACTGTCAACCCTATCTAAACCCCTAATCATCTTGTAGGGGTCTCTATGTTCACATTGATTGATTGAAAGTTGCGTTCGTGAAGTATTTGACAGGGAACTGAGTCATGGATAATGGGACGCAGACAGGAAAGTGGGGCTGAGACCCCAACCTGATCAGCCACAATCTTAGTGCCTGGTGGAGAAGATTGAACGTATCTAATGACTCACTCCTGTCCCTCAATCCCGTGTCCTGTGTTCCATTCAGCCCATTAAACCTGTTAGGCAGGAGCATTTAGAGGCTACTTACTTCTATAACCTGGTGAGCAGAAACAGAGGAGATCATTCGGCCCATCAAGACTGTCCCACACGCTTTGAGGTGATTTGAGAAATGTAATTGTAAAAACCCAGGCTGGGTATGAAAGAGGCCCCTCATCTCTCTTTACAGAGCTTCCCCTCTCTGCGACTTGTGCTCCATTTGTTGGTCATGTTTTAGACCCAAATTCACGATGAATACAGCCCCCATACTTCACCCAGCGATGGCTCACAAAATCCTCTGGTCTCCCTGACGGCAACATTCAATAACAGAACATCCATGAAAATAACACCCACTGACTTTCCAATAACAGAATGTGAGAACATCAGACACAGGGGCAGGTCATTCACTCCTCAAACCTGCCTTGCCCTTCACTAAGATCATGACGGATCTGCTCTTGGTCTCAAATCCTCTTTCAAACCCAATTCTTCATCGCCCTCAACTCTCTGACAGGTCAATATCCATCTACCTTCTCATCAAATACTTTCAGTCATCGGCTCCCCGAACACTCTTGAGAAGAGAAATCCTGACATTCAATGCCACCTGTTTGAAGAAAACCCTTGCTGCTCCTATACCATGGCTTATTGATATGAACAAAAGAGGTTAACACAAGGGGTCAGGTAAAAATGACTGGCCCTGATATCAAGGCTTCTGTTGACTTCTGTTGACATCAAGGAGCTTAACAAATCTGAACTTAATGGGAATCAGAGAAAACTCTCCAGTGTTTGGAATCAAACATGGCACAAAGGAAGATGTTCATCATCTCAGTCCTGGGTCACCTCTGTGGAGATCCTCAGGGTAGCTTCCTCTTCACAAACAGCTTCAGCTGCTTCATCAATGTCTCCCCGCCCCCACCCTCCCCACCATAAGATCCGAAGTGGGGATGGTCACCTAGGATTCCACAATGTTCAGAATAATTTGACGCCCCTGTCAGGTTCTAAGCTGGACTGTGTCCATGTGCAGCAAGACATGGACTCCATTGAGGCTTGTGCTTTTAAAGAGTCTGTAACATTCATATAAAGGACTGTCTGACACTGCACAGAGCCACAGTAAAATAAGAGTTCATTCCACACCTCACACTGGTTTCACAGGAATATGAGGAATTCGTTCAGCCCATTGACACTATTGGAGAGGAACAGGGACAGCCCATTCAGTGCCTCCAACATAATTCTCAGGAAGAGAAGGATTGTAGTGTGATGGGCCACACCAGAGCCCCTCAACAATATTTGAAGGTGGTAGCCTAGACTCTAATGTTCTCTTATTTTAAAGAAAATATAAAGTGTCAATTCCAGATGCAATGTGGCGGGTCAAACAACTCCGTGTGAAGCATAATTCTCCCCGTGTCTGCGTGGGTTTCCTCCGGGAGTTCCGGTTTACTCCCACAGTCCAAAGATGTGTGGGTTAGGTGAATTGGCCATGCTAAATTGGCCGTAGTGTTAGGTAAGGGGTAAATGTAGGGGTATGGGTGGGTTGCGCTTCGGCGGGTCGGTGTGGACTTGTTGGGCCGAAGGGCCTGTTTCCACACTGTAAGTAATCTAATCTAATCTAATCCATAACACCATTTATGTAAACACGATAGATGAAATAAAACCAAAGAAAGAAGAATTTAGAATAACAGATTAAAGAACTATTACTAATGAATTGTTCCAGTACTAGAAAAAAAGGAATATTCAGACACTGAATGACACAAATATTTCTCCAATTCAGGATTTAAAAACAGCACCAAGAGAAAATTCATAGAGAGTAGCAGCCAGGAGACATTCACTAAAGCTTTCAATTCGGTGGAGACCCCAATAATTTCTGATGTTACTGAGAAAGCAAAACCCAGAAATCCTAATCTGTGAGAGCTGACCATACCCATTCCTTCTGCATTAAAATAAACCTAAGGCCTCACTAGTTAATTACTCAAGTAGTCCTAACTAGCCAGCTTGGGAACGGTCATTCAATCTCTCTCGTAAAAGAAACCAGAACAAAATAAACTCTTAAAGCTCCAGCATCATCACACTAGTCAGCACATCGAGCTGTCATACAGGAACCAGGGGAAACCCAATCAGGCCCCTGGTCCTGTCCAATCGGACGAGGAAGAAACCCTTGAGTCACTTACACAGGAACAGTAGGAGGCCATTCCCACCTCAATGCCCTTACACAGGGGCAGAATGAGGTGATTGATGCTGATTCTTGATGAATGGCTTATGCTCGAAACATCGATTCTCCTGCTGTGCTTTTCCAGCAAACCACTGTCTACTCTGATCTTCAGCATCAACAGTCCTCGCTGTCTCCTAACTGATGCTCTAACATGATGACCAAGTGGAACAGAGGGTACACAGCCTGGTGTTCTCTATGTAGGGTGGAAGCTGGTGGGAATGGCTACCTGTTTCAGATGGAAGGCATTGTGGCTGCTGTTGGGGATTGTGAACAACATGGCGTTCAGTACGGGTTCACATGCCGACTGAACAATAACGTGGGGAGAGTTAATTTAGGCATGTAAACTATTAGGATAGTCACGTTAGACTGATGGATGGACTCTCTAAGTTCAAATAATGCTGATCTTGTTCATGTTGATCTTGTTTAGTGCACGTCACCTGTATGCCTTACTCTGTCCGAGTCTATTTCTACCCTCTGATCTGTCTGGCCATGTTTACTATGATCTGCCTCCACTGCTCATAAATAAGTGTTTCCCTGTACTGAGGTACACGTGGCAATAAATCAAACCAATCAATCCTGGGTAAAGTCTGGAATTTCTCACCCTGTCCATGTCTCTTTTGGAAATAAGTGATCGCTGTCACTCCTCGTGTTTAACGTCACCGTTTCTTCTCTCACACCTCTAGTGATTAAACACTCAGCTTCTTTACTCTATCCTCGTGATACCATCACGCGTGTCTGTGGTAAGGAGATCATTCCTTACAAAGGAGATCAAATCCGTAGGGAGTGTCCCAACCATGCTCTCAGCAAGGCCCTACAACAGCAGGAAGATGGCATTACTTATGTACTGGAATCATCTTACAATGAAGGACAGCATACCATTGACTGCACCATTACTTACACAGGGTTTGATTCGGAGCAGTCAGCATAGACTTGTGAGTGGGAGATCATGCTCCCCAAATTTGTTAGAGTTCGTTGATGAAGTGACCAAGCAGGTTGATGAGGGCCGAGTGGTAACCATAGTCTCTATGGATATCAGTAAGGCCTTTGATAAAGTTCCACATGGCAGGCTGCTCTGGAGAGTTACATCACGTGGAATGCTGGGGAACTGGCCAATTGGATACACAGTTGGCTTGATAGTAGGAAGCAGATGGTTTAGTGGAAGGATGCTTGTCAGACTGGAGGCTGGGTCCATGGCTGTTTGTTATCTATGATTTGGTTGAGAATGTTCAAGGTATGATTAGTCAGTTTACAGATGACACTAAAATAAGTGGGAGCATGATCAGTGAGGAAGTTTATCAGAAATTGCAGCAGGACCTTAATCAGGTGGGGAAGTGGGCCGAGAAATGGCAAATGGAATTTAATATAGATACGTGAGGTCTTGCATTTTGGAAACTCAACTCAAGGTAGGAGTTGCACGGCGAATGGGAGGGCCTTAAGGGGTGTAGTGGGCAGAGAGACCTTGGTATTCAGGTGCATGGTTCTCTGAGAGTGGAGTCACATGTAGACAGGGCAGTGAAGAAGGCATTTGGCACACTGACCTTCATCAGGCCAGACATTGAGTATGGAAGTTGGGAATTTATGTTGCAGTTACAGGACTTTGGTAAGGCCGCACTTGGTGTATTCTGTTCAATTTTTATCACTTTGTTATAGGGAGCATTTTATGAAATTAGAAAGAGTGCAGAAGAAATTCCCATGGACGTTGCCAGGACCCAATGGTCTGAGTTATAGGGAGAGGTTGGACAAGCTAGGACCTTTTCTATAGAGTGCAGGAGACTGAGGGGGGACCTTATAGAGCTGTATAAGATCATGAGGGGTATGGATAGGGTTAATGCTCTCCGTCTTTTTCCAAGGTGTAGAGAATCGAGGATGAGAGGGATCAGTTTAAGGTTAGAGGGGAAGGAATAAAAGGGAACCTGAGGGGCCACTTCTTCACACAGAGGCTGGTACGTGGATGAGCTGCCAGCAGATGTGGTTGAAGGGGTACATTAACAACATTTCAAAAGCATTTGGATAAATATGTGGATAGGAAAGGACTGGAAGGATATGGGCCAACTGCAGGGAAATGGGGTTAGCGTGGATGGACATTTACAAGGTGGAGTCGAACCCCTCTGTTAATTAAAACCAAACACCCAGAAAGGCTCGCCTCACCTCGTAATCTGTTAAAATATGAGCGACACAAATCTCCTACATTCCACTATTTAAACAAACATTCACAAATTAGTTTCTTAACTTTAGTAGTGAACACTGAACAACAACTATTCACAAATACAAGCCCCTCTTTTCTTAGCTACTTACTATCTGTTTCCAACTCTGTAAAAATATGCTGTTCCACCAACCCCCATATTAAACATTACAATCTCAAGACCACACATTCTCTATCTTCCCCACTGTGCTCACTCTTCCAGCTGCTGATCTCCCTGGGTCACATTTTGTTTTACTGCAAGTAGGTTTGTCATGAACATGTATCTTTGATAGAGTGTGTTTGAGATGGCCAGCTAGCACTCCTGCTTTACAGCAGTTACTCTGCTGTTGGATGGCAGTAGCTCTCTCTCCAGTGTTCCAAATGCCGAGTTCACTTACTCCACATGATACAATAATTCTCATAATGTGATTGCTTTCCAGCTGTCCAAACAATAGTATTCTAATTCAGTTGGCTTCGGGTATCCTGAGCATTATTTAAACTACTAATACGTCACCCCCACCTGCTTCACTCTATGCTGTGTCCTCTTCAGGTGCTGTTTAGTTCACTCACCTACTCGGTCTAATCTCTCCCTCACCTCACATACATAATCCAAGTGTGAGATCTCTGACTTCGGTCCAGTCAATTTAGATTTAATTAATTTCAAAGGATTTCACTTCATGTACGAAGATTAACTCAAAGGAAGTAAACGGAGTAGATTTATTTGGGGCATCTTCGATGATAAGCAATTTACTGGGACACCTTTATCCCAATCATTTGGCCAATCCTGACAGTACGCTGTTAACATGGTCTTCAGTGTCTGATGCTAACTTTTTAATGCTCCCTGGGATTCAGGATGGGACGCCCTTGATTTGAAGTGCTGTATGCCTATGCTATCCATGACTTCCTTAAACAGCTGAGGGGTAAAATGAGACCCTTGGTCTGATTGAATCTCTCTGCGGAGCCCACAGCGAGTAAAAAAAGCTACCAACTCCTCTACCTCCCTTTTTGCCTTAACACTCCATAATGGAATTGCCTCTGGAAATCTGGGAGACACATCCATTATGGTCAGCAAATGTTGGTTTCCACTTTTACTTTAGAAAGGGGAGCTCCACAATTAATCAGAACCCACGTGAAAGGTTCTTCGAATGCAGGAATTGGCAACAAAGATGCTTGTTGTTTATTGCCTGTGACTTACCGACCATTTGGCATGTATGACATGTAAAACAAAAATTAACCACATCCTTGAGCATTCCAGGCCACTAGAAATGCTTCTGCACCTAAGCTTGAGTCTTCCTTACACCTAGGTGACCACCTGCAGTTAGTTCGTGTGCTACCCATAACACGGTATGCTACCAGTCAAACGATCGAGTGCACTTGGCCCATTTCCCTTCTGCACTAACCTACCGTTTTTCTCCACGTTCAGGTTTCCCTGCACCGTGACATCACACAGGGTGTCAGTTACCTGAAGATCAACTCCTTTGTCTTTTTCTTTCATTTTTCCTTCCTGCTGTAACTTATGACAGTGGGATGTTGTTACTACACAGTCTGGAAAATTCCTGGGTATATTTCTTTTAACTCCTCAGTTCCCTAGTTTTCATTTGACTTCTCCACCATAAGAGGTCTCTCCCACCTTGGATCCTATTAAATCGTTCACAAGAACAAACTGTATTCCTGGAACTGACACTGTCACTCACTCTCACTGTTACTTCCCCAATCCTGATTTGGCACTCCAATGTGATGTTTCTGTCCCCAACCTGAATTTCTGTCCCAATTCCACAAATTATCACACTCTTGAGTAACATGTCAGAAAGAGTGAAAATCCTTCCATCTCTTGCTATTAGGGGCTGAGAGAAAGTGAGGACTGTAAACGGTGGAGATTAGAGTTGAATAGTGGGGGCTGGAAAAGCACAGCAGATCAGGCAGTATCTTAGGCAGGAGAGTTGACGTTTCAGGCACAAGTCCTTCATCAGATAAGTGGGGGGTAAGGGAGGGAAAAGGGGGCTGAGAAATAAATAGGAGGGTGGGGGTGGAGCTGGGTGGAAGGTAGCTTGCAAGACGATAAGTAGATGCTGGTGGGGTGTGATGGTGATAGGTCGGAGAGGAGGGTGAAGTGGATAGGTGGTAGGACAGCTGGACCCCTCAAACTATACCGCATCAACATCGACTTCACCAATTTCCAAACCTCTCCTCCCACAACCTTATGCCAGATCCAACCATTCAAATTATTCCGCCCTCTTGAACTGTCTTAATTATCCATCGTGCTTCCCACCTATTCACTCCACCCTCTCCTCCGACATATCACTATCACTCCCACCTACATCTTCCTATCACCCTCCCAGTGACCCTCCCGCGAGTCCAGCTCCTACCCTCCTATTTATCTTTCAGCCCCCTTGTTCCCCACCACATTCCTGACGATGGGTTTATACCTGATATGTCGATTGTCCTGCTCTTCAGATGCTGCCTGATCTATTGTGCTTTTCTGGCACCTCACTTCTCAACTATTAGCAACTGCGCAGATTCCATATCTCAGAAAATTATAATTTATCGTCCTCCCCTGGAACCTCCCCCCCCCCCCCCACCCCCCATCTTCTGAGTAAACTTTATCCATAGAGGCGAATTCTTTATAGAGACCAGGTACTGACTCTGTATCTAGGCTGTGCACTCTCCTACAGCTCCTTGGAGACTTGGGGTCTTCTTTAACAGTTTCACTAATGCCACTGGCTTAGCCTCTTCTACCACACCTTTTCCCAAAGTGTCTCCCTTCAACCCCCAGCACGGTGTGTCCCAGCTTACTGCAGTGAATGCTCCTTTTCCCAGTGCCTTTCTTAAACCATCGGCACTGTAATGGTATGTGTTTCACTCCCTAATAGTGAGAACACAATAGGCCTTTCACCTCCTTTCAACTCCCTTGGGCTTCTTTTTTCACCTATAGTAAACTATTGAGCGCTATTGTTCGCTTTGTAGTGTGTGATCTCCCCTTCTCCCAGTTTCTATCCTTCACAGGATGAAAATCCTCCCAGAAGCTAAATTTCATCTCATGCACCAATGCGTATTTACCTGCCGTTTCTGCCGCGCTTCTCACTTCTTGAAATTTCTATTCATTCACATGAATTTTTACCATCTCTGGAAGTGCGTCTTTAAACTCCTCCAGCAGAATAATCTCCCTTCGAGCCTCACAGGTCTTATCCATTTTTAAGGTCCGCACCTGTCTACCAAAATGACTGTGTTTAATTCTTTCAAACTCAGCATAAGCCTGACCTGGTTCCGTCTCTATATTTCTGAACCTCTGCCTATATTCTTCTAGTACCAATTCATAACCAATCAAAATAGCCAGTCTGACATCTGAATAATCTCTTGACCCCTCATCTGGCAGTGCTGCAAATACCTCACTCCTGTGCCCACCGGCATGGTCTGAATGAGCGTTACCCACAAGTTCACTGGACACATCATCTGCTGAGCCATTTTGTTTTTCAAATGAAATAAAAATATTTACATTTTTCTCACCGAAATATGACAAGGTATTATCATAGCTGTATACATCCCTTCATCTCGATCCTGTTCATTTAACTTCCCAACTTCCGAAATTCAAATTATCTCTCTCTTTTCCTCTCTTACTCATTCCCTTTGTTCTCTCTCTGTTTCCGTCCCTATTTTCACCTTCTAACTCCAGTTGCCAGATTTGCAATTTAAGTTTCTTTCTAACCCTACTGCAGTTGCCTGTTTCTCTGACACACCAAAGTGCTTGACCATCTCCGTTACAATTTCAGCTTTCCTTTTGTCCCTGGTTAGACCCAATTCCAACCTATTTGCTAATTATAAAAATATTCCTTGCTCTGACTTTGTAAACTTCCTTGGCAAATTTGGGAACCTCTTTAGTTATGTTAAAAAAAACAATTCTTTCACTTTCACTTCAACCAACCACAAGTTAACAAAATTAAATGAATTTTCCTAACGGTTTTATGTGAAGATCCAGGTCACTAATTGCAATGTATTGGAATCTGCTGGGACCTTTTGTACCACAAATCTGTTCAAGTCTGTCCAAGTCCCCAGCAAGGCCCCAAACTGTGATGACATCAATGTCGAACCCCTCTGTTAATTAAAACAACACATCCAGAAAAGCTCGCCTCGCATCATAATCTGATAAAAGGTGGGTGACAGAGAACTCCTAAATTCCACTAATTAACGAAAAATAATCATTTATATGTATGCAAGTTAGCTCACTGAGCATGAATATTTGTTTTCAGATGTTTCGTCACCATGATTAGGTGACATCATCAGTGAGAGTTTCCACTGAAGCGCTGGTGGTTTGTCCTGTCTCTCTATTTATGGGTTTTCCTTCCCGAAGGTGGGTGATGTCATTTCCGGTTGTTTATTAGAAGAGAAGGTAGATAGGATCCAAATTGATGCATTTATTGATGGACTTCTGGTTAGAATGCCATTCTTCTGAGAACGTCCTTGCGTGTCTTCGTATGTGTGTGTGTTGTTCCAGTCAAAGTGATGCCCTTCTCTGTCTGTATTATGGAATATAGTGATAATGGGTCATGTATTTTGGTGGCCAGTTGGTGTTCATGTATCCTGGTAACATGACAACAGGACCATTGCAATGGCAGAAAAATGATTTTGTATACATTGTTTAATCAATGTGTGTGTGCAGATATTTTTCATATGTGCACAACACATTCTAAATGAACAACGGAGACACAGTTATTGAAAAATGATGCACATGATGTATAAAATTTATAAAACATTATTTGATGCTCATGTAATGTGACATGTCCCCCTTCTCGCAGTGTTCCATCCTTTTCTGGATTTCTCTACTCTAACTTCACATTCTTATCAGGTTGTGTGTTGTACATTCTTTCTTCTGGTGTCCCAACGTATTTCCGTTAATCCCCTTTCTACTGGGACTTCAATATATTGGCCTGCTGGGTGCTTTCCAAAGCTAGTGTCTGTCATATCATTGGAGAGAAAAATTCTGGCATCAGACCCAGCATTTGAACACATTACTCTGTTATAAATGCACTGTAGAAAGTATCACAGCACACAGGAATTGCCAAAACATTGAGGGATGTGCATCTATTACTTTCAATAACCTAGTTTACACATTTTTCACATGTCCCCATCTATATCCTCTCTCTTTGTATCTAGTCAAAAAATTGCCAATTATTCTTTATGTCCCATCTCTCAAAACACCTTATTTCGATTTATATCTATAGCTCTCTTCTTGATGTAATGTTATTATAATTGAGCAATATCACTACAAAGATATGAGGGAGGAGCTGGCTAAAGTTAATTGGAAGGGGAGCCAAGCAGGGAAGACCACGGAGCTACAATGGCAGGAATTTATGTTGGATAATTTGGAGAATATTAGAAATTCTCCCAAAAAGATGAATCATATTCATGGGAGTACAAGGCATCCATGAGTGACAAGGCATCGAATCAAAAGAGGAAACATACAATGTGGTGAAGAGGATTGGGAATCTAGAGAATTCATTGGCTCTGAAACTACATCAGGCTGGCATCCCTGACACTGCAGAGCTCTTATTCATTGTCAGGGAGAGAAACAGACGGAAACACATTCAACTTAAACCCAGAAGATGGGATTACTCAAGGGAAAAGATTCAGGTGAATTTAACAATTGAATAAAATCAGTTAAATGTTCTTACGGAATGTGTCAGATTGGAAACATGACCTCAGCAGAATGAGAATATGAAAATGCAAGTATTTCCACATCAGAAACCAGAGTAGTCACTGAGTACAGGGCTGATGGGTGAATGAGTCTCAATGTGAACTAGGGGACAGAGAGCAGAATTGCATTTCAGATATTGCGGCTCAAAACTGCATATCCATGTAGTGCTGGAGACCACAGCAGCACGAGAAGCAGAATACCATTTAAGCACCACCTTTTATATTTTACCCAGGGATAATCTCCTCAGTCTGACATTACAATCAACACGATCTATATTTCAGTAGTGACTGTGGGTGAATATGTCAGGGTCAGAACCACATGAACCTAAACCTGCTTTTCTCATTAGAGAGGCAGGAGCTGGGCGGAAGTGAAGTCGGAACGCCAATCCGGTCGGGAAGGTAAGTGATTGCTATTTGAGTGGAAGTGATTACGCCACAGTTGAAGAGGGTGAAGACGTGACTGCCAAGCTGGTTCAGTTTGCTACGTTCTTGATGTGGGAGGTCAACGACTCTGGTGTGTCTGGCTTGTATTAGTGTGGAAAGTGTGTGCACGTTCAGCTACTGGCAGAGCGTATTGCAGCACTGATGAAAGAACTCGAGGACCTTAGGCTCATCCGAGAGAACGAGATCTTTCTGGACAAGACCTTCGGCGAGGTTATTACGCTAATCGTACCAGAAGAGAGCAGAGGAGAGCAGACAATGAGTAAGGCAGAGAGGAGACGGGTGCAAGAGACCCTGGGGGAAGTACCTGTCAGGAACAAGTTGAAACTTATGGAAACAGTAGAGACAGATGACACTGCCAGTCCACGAGGCGGCCAGGTCTGTCAATCAAAAGTTGGCATGGAGGCAGAGCAGAAGAGTCACACAGAGCCGTGGTAATAGGGGATTCCATAGTGAGAGGAACTGACCGGGGTTTTTGTGGCAGCAGACGGGACTTAATGATGTGTTGCCTTCCTGGTGCCAGGGTTAAAGACATCACAAACAGAGTGCAGGAAATCCTCCAGGGCGAAGGTGAAGAGCCAGAGTTGGTGGTATATGTTGGCACAAATGATGTCGGGAAGAAGAGGAGGAACATACTACAGCGGGACTTCGGAGAACAAGGAAGAAGGCTGAAAAGCAGGATGTCCAAGGTGGTTATCTCCGGTTTGCTTCCAGTTCCTAGGGCTGGTGTGGCCAGAAACAGGGAGATAATGGACTTGAACGTGTGGCTGGGGAATTGGTGCAGGAAGCAAGGATTTAAATTCTTGGATCACTGGGGTATGTTTTGTGGGAAGCATAAATTCTACAAGAGAGACGATTTGCATCATCCTAGGTTATGGGCCAGCATTCTGGCAGGCAGGTCTGCTACTGCAACTCAGCTATGTTTAAATTGAGTTGCGAGGGGGAAGTGGGTGTGGGGAGGGGACAAACTGGATGTTTAAGAAGGAAATTGGAGGGAAAGTTAGAACAAGGGAAGTCAAGAAAGACAACTGTATCAATGAGGCAGGAAACTCAGAAAGAGATCATGCTGTAAAGTTGAGTGAAATAGGAGTTGATGGGAAGGGTCAGGGCAGTAACAAATTAAAAAATACCATATATGAATGTATGAAGCATTAGAAATAAGATGGATGAGCTTGAGGCTCTTTTGGAAATTTACAGATACGGTATTGTGGGGATAACTGAGACGTGGCTTCAAGTGGACAGGGCCTGGGAAATTAATACTCAAGGCTACACGTGCTATTGTCAGGACAGAATGACGGGCAGAGGGGGTGGGGTGGCCATGTTGGTAAGGGATGATATGCAGTCCCTTGCACGGCGGGACGTAGAATGAGGGGATGTAGAGTCAGTGTGGATAGAGCTCAGAAATACTAAGGGTAAAAATACCCTCTTGCGAGTTATCTACACGCCCCCAAACAGGAGTCTGGATGTTGGAAGTAAGTTAAATCAGGAACTGAAATTGGCCTGTCGCAAGTATGTTGCTAGAGTTGTTATAGGGGTTATCAACATCAGGTAGACTGGGAGAATCAGGATGGTATTGCACCTCAAGAAAGAGACTTTATGGAGTGCCTCAGAGATGGATTCTTAGAACGGCTGGTGCTGGAGCCGACCTGGGAGAAGTTAATTCTGGATCTGGTATTGTGCAACGAACCAGAATTGGTCAGGGACCTCGAAGTGAAGAAGCCATTGGGAAGTAGTGACCATAATACAATCTGCAATTTGAGAGGGAGAGGGTACAGTCGGAAGTGATAATTTTTTCAGTTTAATAAAGGGAACTATTGAGCTATGAGGGAGGAGCAGGCCAAAGTTCAATGGTGCAATACCTTAGCAGGGATGACAGTGGAGGAACAATGGCGGATATTTCTGTGCATAATGCAGAAGTTGCAGGATCAGTTCATTCCAAAAAGGAAGAAAGATCCTAGGAGGAGGCATGGGTGGCTGTGGCTGACGAGGGAAGTAAAGAATCATATAAAGGTAAAAGAGAAAAAGTATAACGTAGCAAAGATAAGTGGGAAAACGGGGGACTGGAAAGAACAACAGAGGATTAGCAAGAAGGAAATACGCAGAGAGAAAAATTGGTACTAATTTAAGATGGCTAATCATATAAAGGAGGATAGTAAAAGTTTTTTTTAGGTATGTGAAAGGCAAAAAAATGGTTAAGACTAAAATTGTGCCCTTGAAGACAGAAACAGGGGAAATATTACGGGGAACAAAGAAATGGCAGAATAATTGAATTGGTACTTCAGATCTGTGTTCACTGGGGAAGACACAAGCAATCTCCCGAGGTAACAGTGGCTGAAGGACCTGAACTGAAGGGAATTTATATTTGCCAGGAATTGGTGTTGGAGAGACTGTTAGGTCTGAAGGCTGATAAGTCCCCGGGGCCTGATGGTCTACATCCCAGGGCACTGAAGGAGGTGGCTCGAGAAATCGTGGATGCGTTGGTGATTATTTTCCAGAGTTCGATAGATTCGGGATCAGTTCCTGCCGATTGGAGGGTGGCTAATGTTATACCACTTTTTAAGAAAGATGGGAGAGAGAAAGCAGGAAATTATAGACCAGTTAGTCTGACCTCAGTGGTGGGAAAGATGCTGGAGTCTACTATAAAGGATGAAATTACGACACATCTGGATAATAGTAACAGGATAGGTCAGAGTCAGCATGGATTTATGAAGGGGAAATCGTACTTGACTAATCTTCTGGAATTTTTTGAGGATGTAACTCTGAAGATGGACGAGGGAGATCCAGTAGATGTAGTGTACCTGGACTATAAGAAAGCTTTTGATAAAGTCCCGCATAGGAGGTTAGTGAGCACACTTAGGGCGCATAGTATTGGGGGCAAAGTATTAACTTGGATTGAAAGTTGGTTGGCTGATAGGAAACAAAGAGTAGTGATAAACGGCTCCATTTCAGAATTTCAGGCAGTGACCAGTGGGGTCCCACAGGGATCAGAACTGGGACCGCAGCTTTTTACAATATATGTTAATGATATAGAAGATGGTATTAGCAATAACATTAGCAAATTTGCAGATGATACTCAGCTGGGTGGCAGGGTGAAATGTGATGAGGATATTAGGAGATTACAGGGTGACCTGGACAAGTTAGGTGAGTGGTCAGATGCATGGCAGATGCAGTTTAATGTGAATAAATGTATGGTTATCCACTTTGGTGGCAAGAACAGGAAGGCAGATTACTATCTAACTGGAATCAATTTAGGCAGTACAGAAAGGTCTGGGTGTTCTTGTACACCAGTCAATGAAGGTATGCATGCAGGTTCAGCAGGTAGTGAAGAAGGCGAATAGCATGCTGGCCTTCATGTCAAGAGGGATTGAGTATAGAAGCAAAGAGGTTTTTCTGCAGCTGTACAGGGTCTTGGTGAGACCACACCTGGAGTACTGTGTGCAATTCTGGTCTCCAAATTTGAGGAAAGACATTCTGGCTATTGAGGGAGTGCAGCGTAGGTTGACGAGGTCAATTCCTGAGATGACGGGTTACCTTACACTGAAAGACTGGAGCGACTGGACTTGTATACCCTTGAGTTTAGAAGACTGAGAGGGGATATGATGGAGACATATAAGATTATTAAAGAATTGGACACTCTCGAGGCAGGAAACATGTTTCTTCTGATGGGTGAGTGCTGAACCAGAGGACACAGCTTAAAAATATGGGTAGACCATTTATGACAGAGATGAGGAGAAACTTCTTCACCCAGAGAGTAGTGGCTGTGTGGAATGCTCTGCCTCAGAGGGCAGTGGAGGTCCAGTCTTTGGATTCATTTAAGAAAGAGTTGGATAGAGCTCTCAAGGATTATGGAATCAAGGGTTATTGAGATAAGGCAGGAACAGGACATTGATTAAGGATGATCAGCCATGATCATATTGAATGGTGGTGCAGGCTCGAAGGGCGGAATAGCCTACACCCGCACCTATTGTCTATTGTCTATTTATGCTAACCCATTAATGTTACCGCACTTGAGCAACCGATCTCATCAAAGCTCTGCAGTCCTGCCACATTCAGTCATAAATGGTGATGGATGATTAAACAAATGACTGTAGGAAAGGGATCCACAAACATCCCCATCCTAGATAATGGAACAGACCTTCATATCAGTGTAAAAGACAAGGATGTAGTATCTGTGTCATCCTCAGCCAGAAGTGTTGAGTCGATGATCCACCTCACTCTCGCCATGATGCCCACAGAACCACCATTGCCAGTGTTTAATCAATCTGATTCGCTGCCAATGACATGAAGAAACAGCCGAACACACAGTAGATACGACAAAGGCAATGGGACCTGACCCCATTCCTGCGATCAAACTGAAGACTTGTGCTGCACAACAAGCCGTGTCCTTGGGGAAGCTGTTTCATTCCAGCTCCATCTCTGACATCTCCCTGGCAATGTGGAAAATTACTCAGCTATGTCCGGTCCCCTAAGAGGGGAATAATTGCAATCTGACCGATTACCATTCCCTCGGGACAGTCACGATAGTCAAGTTGGTGGGAGTTCTTTTTGACAGAGCTGTCAAGCAGCACAGAAATAACTAGCTCAGTGTTGTTTCTGATATGTCCCCATGTAGAGATGGGGCTGTTATGGAAATGTCATTGGATTACTAATCCAGACCAGGCTAATGGTCTGGCAGCGGGTGGATGTTTAAAATAATTAATAAAATATTAAGATGCACAATCTGGTGTCAGTAATATGACCTTGAAACCAATATCGATTGCAAACACGAATTTGCTTCCCCAAGGACTTTCAGGAAGTGAATCTCCCGTGCTTTTCTGGTCTGTACTAAACGTGACTCCAGACACGTATATATATATATGATATATGATAAACGTTTCAATGGTCCCTGAGTCGGCCAAGCAAGATAATCTATTGTTTCAAACTGCTCCGAGGTCTTAAAGGATAAAACCAGACAGAACAACCGGCACCAGCCTCGGTATCGGAAAAGGGAAGGGTAAACACAATCCTGTTGATATTGCAGAGACCTCCTTCCTAACATCTGAGAGTTTGTGACAACTTTCCCACAGACTACACAGAAACACCGGTAAAGGAGGAGGTTGTAAAACACATTGAGCCTCCCCCATTCTAGGTCATGTTCAAACATCTCCTCAATGCTCTTATCCCACACTATGAATATACCCATTAATGTGAGTAACCTTGGAGAGCTATAAAATAGGAAATGCAGTACTCCCTTTGGTCCATCAAGTTTGCTACCCAATTCAGCCTAACGATGGCTGGCCGTTTATTTCCACACCGTACTCCTGCTCTCCCACCATCCCTTTCCTGTCTCTAAATCCTTATTTATATACATTGTCTTGGCTACCAGGTGTGAGCGAATTCCCCAGGGTCACCAGTGTCTGAGTGCAGACATTTATTCTCATCACAATGTAGAGTGTCCTGCCTGTATCTAATACTTTGGCCCCTTGTTTTAGACATACCAGCCAGGGGAATTATCATTCCTGCTTCCAATCTGTCTCACCCTGTCCGCTGTGTTATATATGTTACTGAGATCTCCACTCATTTTCCTAAAGCCCATGGAATACAGGCCCAGTTGCCCCAAACTCTGCTCCCACAACAAGCCTGTCATCCCAGAGATCAGTCTGGCCATCCTTCACTGCATTCCCTCAATGTCAGGTTTGTCCTTTATTAGGTAAGGAGACCAAAACTGCACACAATACTGCACAATGTTCGAGATGGGGTCCCAACAAGGCCCTGTACAGCTACAGTAAGAGACCCTTTTTGCTGGACTCAAATCCACCTGAAATGAAGGTCAATGCACCAGTTACCTTCCTAACTACTTTCTGTTCCTGCAATATTATTTTCAGTGACTGGTGTACAGGGAGATCCAGATCATTTTCCATATTACAACTCCCCCCTTGGAGGGTCTGTGTACACTGGTCAACTGACCTCTGGGTTGAGACCTCACTGTGCAGCAGGGACCTTGGAGGGCCGCTCAGAAGGAAACAACAAAAAGGAATATACTTCGCTTTGTAGATCAACATGGTTCAAACATAGGCTGCCAATCGCTTGTTCCCACCAAAGGGCACACCATCACCTCTACCCACCTTACTCTCCATCTGCAACGTATTTGCCCATTCACTCCACTTGTCTCAGTCACCTTGGAGCTTTTCCTACAACCTCCTCGCCCACTCACAATCCCACATCCTTTAGTGCTGTTAGCAGGCTGGGATTTGATACCCGCAACCAAATGTTTAATGCATTTTGTGAACAGTGGGGCCCGAGCACCGATCCCTGCGATACCTCAGTAACCTTCCTGTGTTCATTTTATTTTTCTGATTTATTTATTTCGTGAATCTGGGTGTCACTGGCTGGGCCGGCATTTATTGCCCGTCCCTAGTCGCCCTTGAGCAGGTGGTGATGATCTGCCTTGTTGGGTTGCTGCAGTCCACCTATTCCACAATGCCATTTGGGAGGGAATCCCAGGATTCTGACCCAGTTGCAGTGAAGGGAAGGTGATATATTTCCAAATCAGGATGGTGAATGGCTTGGAGGGGAACTTGAAGATGGTGGTGTTCCCATACATCTGCTGCCTTGTCCTTTTGGATAGACGTGGTCGTGAGTTGGGAAGAGGGTGTCTGAGGATCTTTGGTGGACCATTTCAGCGCAGATTGTAAAACACTGCTGCTGCTGAGCGTTGATGGTGGAGTATTGTGAATGAAATGACACTCAAACTGGCTGTTATGTCCAGGATGGTATCAAGCTTCTTGAGTGTTGTTGGGTCTGCAATCATCCAGGAAAATAGGGAGTACTCTATCACACTTCTGACTTATGCATTGTAGATAATGGACAGGCTTTTGGAAGTCAGGATGTGAGTTACTCGCCGCAGTATTCCTAGCTTCTCACCTGCTCTTGTCGTTATTGTGTTTATTTGGGCGAGTCTAGTGAGTTTCTGAGCAATGATTATCCCCCAGGATTTTGATACTGGGGGATTCAGTGATGGTAGCACCATTGAATGCCAAGGGGCAGGTTAGATATTATTTTAGTGGTGATGGTCACCGTCTGGCATTTGTGTGGCCTGAATATTACTTGCCACTTGTCAGCCTGGATACTGTCCAAACCTTGTCTCATTTGGACATGGATTACTTCAGTTCTGAGGAGCCACAAATGTTGCTGAACATTGTGATATCATTGGCGAACATCCCCACTTCTGACATTATAATAGAGGCAAGCCATTGATGAAGCAGACCTGAAGATGCTTCGGCCTAAGCCGCTGCTCTACTGATTCCTACAGACTTGTCCTGGAGCTGAGTTGACTGACCTTCATCAGCCATGACCATCTTCCTATGTGTCAGGTACGATTCTAACGAGCGGGGAGGTTAACATGGATACCCATTGATTCCAGTTTTGCTAAGGTCACTTGATGCCACACTTGGTCGAAGGCAGCTTTGATTTAAAGCCCTGTCACTCTCACCCCACCTCTGGAATTCAGCGCTTTTGTCCATGTTTGTGGGAATGAGGTCAGAAGCTGAGCGGCTCTGGTAGAGTCCAAACTGGCGTCATTGACCAGGGTATTGCTGAGCAGGTGCTGCTTGAAAGCACTAACACCTTCCATGATAGATAGTAGACTGATGGGGTGGTAATTGGCCGGATTGGATTTGTTCTGCTCTTTATGTATAGCAGATACTTGGGTACTTTTCCATACAATCGGGTAAATGTCGTTGTTGTAACTGTATGGGAACTGCTTGGCTAGGGAAGTGGCAAGTTCTAGAGCACATGTTTTCAGTGCTATTGCCAGAATGTAGTCAGGGTATGTACCCTTTGAAGTATCCAGTGTCTACAACCGTTTCTGGACATTGCATGGATTAAATGGAATTGCTGATGACAGGTAAATGAATTACAGAGGACCACTGAAGGAGGCCAAGATGGATCATGCGCTCAGCATTTCTTACTGAAGATTGTTGAGTATGCATCAACCTTATCTTTTGCAATGAAGAGCTAGGATATTGCATCATTAATGATGGAGATATTTGTGGAATCTCCTTCTCCAATGACTTGTTTAATTGTCCCTATCATTTCTCCACGAGATGTGGAAGAACTGCAGAACTGAGATCTGATCCGTTGCTTTTGGGATCACATAGCTCTGTCTCTTACATACTGATTATGCTGTTTGGCCACATGTTGTCCTGTTTGGTGGTTTCGTCAGGCTGTCACCTCATTTTCAGGAATGGCTGGTGTTGCTCCTGCACACTCCATTGAATCAGAGTCTATTCTCTGGCTTGATAGTAATTGTTGCAAGGGGGATATGCCAGGCCATGAGATTGTGCGGGAGTCCAATTCTGCTGTATTGATGACACACAACACCATATGAAAACCCAGGGTTGAACTGCTAGATCTGTTCGAAGTTTGTCCCATTTAGTACAGTGATAGTGCCACCCAATATGATGGAGGCTATTCTCAATGTGAAGGTGTGACTTTGTCTCCATAATGACTATGCGATGGTCACTCTTACAGATACTGTCATGGAGAGATACTTCTGCAACTGGCAGATTAGGACGAATGAAATCAAATATGTCTCGTTAGTTCCTTCACCAACTGCGGCAGACCCAGTCTAGCAGTTATGTTCTGTAGAACCCGACCAGTTCGATCTGTAATGCTGCAGCTGAGCCACACTTGGTGGTGGACATTGAAATCCCCCACCCAGAGTACAACTTTGTGTCCTTGCCACTCTCAGGGCTTCCTCCAAGTGTTGGTCAGCATGGAGGAGTACTGATTCATCAGTTAAGAGAGACTGGTACATGGTACTCAGCAGGAGGTTTTCTTTCCCATGTGTAAACTAACGCCACGAGACTTCATGGGATACGGAGTCACTGTTGAGGACTCCCAGAGCAATTCCCTTCCAATTGTATCCCACTCCGCCATCACTTCTGTTGTATCTGTTACTAATTCTAATAACTACTAATAATTACTAATTCAAAGTTTGTGAGAAGATTTATAGCTCGGGTGCCTGTTGTTGTGGTTCTGTTCGCCGAGCTGGGAATTTGTGTTGCAGATGTTTCATCCCCTTTCTAGGTGACATCGTCAGTGCTTGGGAGCCTCCTGTGAAGTGCTTCTGTGATGTTTCCTCCGGCATTTGTAGTGGTTTGTCTCTGCCGCTTCCGGTTGTCAGTTCCAGCTGTCCGCTGCAGTGGCTGGTATATTGGGTCCAGGTCGATGTGCTCATTGATTGTGTCTGTGGATGAGTGCCATGCCTCTAGGAATTCCCTGGCTGTTCTCTGTCTGTTCTGCTGGTGAGACAGGAGATATCCGGGAAGGTGATGGGTTGTCTGGGATATAGTCATACTCACAGAATCATATCTTACAGACAATGTCAGGCTGTTGTTTGACGAGCCTATTTATTTCTATTTACTTCTTCCTGCCAGCTATCCCATTCTGGAAACATGGTCATATATTCGCCCCAATTTACTCAGATTTTATTTTGCAAACTAGCTTTACCAAAACTTTCCTGAAAATTCAAGTTCTTGTCTCCCAGAACGTTTCTCAAACATAATCCCCATTTCATAAATCCGTGTTACCGTTGTCTGTGACCATTATTTTCAGTCCCAATAATTTCTCCTAAATCTTTTATTTACTATGTTCTATGCTTCATGTACTCGAACCTTTTTTCCACACGCAACTGGTTTTCCTCGTATTGTTTGAAAGTTCTGTGAAGACAGACCTGAAGTAGCTGTTTCATTGTTCTGCCATTTCCGTTACCCATTCTCCATTCTCTGGTTTCAGATTGTAAGGAAGCTGCACTTGTTTTCTCATACTTCTCACATTGACATGATTTGACGAGCTATTACAGTTCACTCTTATAAACTTTGTGAATATACTCTTCAGAAACCCATCAATTCCTGCCTTTTGCTCCTCAATAATTTACCTTCCACACCATATACTCACAGGAGCATAGACCAACAGAAATACAGCACAACCTATATTAGTCCCACTTTGAAACAACAGGCCCATAGCAGGAAATGTTATGACACTTCCAAGTGCTCGTCCAAGTACTTTTTGATGGTTATGAGGCTACCTGTGATACCTCCGCTCCCAGGAAGTGAATTCCAGACCCTAACGGCTTCTGGGCGAAGAACAAACCTCAAATTTTCTCTAATTCTCAAACCCTTCACTTTAAAAGTGTTCTCGCTTGTTCTCAACTCTCTGACTAAAAGGAACAGCTGCTGTTTATCCACCCACGTCCATGCTTCTCATAATCGTTGCCTTCTGAATCACATCCCCCTCAGCCTTCTCTGCTCCAATGTAAACAACCCGAGCTTATCCAGTTTCTCTCCATAGCGATATGCTCCATCCCAGGGAACATCCTGGTGAATCTCCTCTGCATACCATCCAGTACAACCATACCCTTCCTTTTAAGTGGCTTCCAGAGCTACATACAGTACTCCATCTTGACCTAACCAATGCTGTGTATATTTCTTATAATCTACACCCCGATTGATTAACGCTACAGCCAAGGTCCAGTTCTTAGCTAGTCCATTACCCTGCTCAGTCCCATTCAGTGATGTGTGGAGAAGAACGAACTGAGCTTCCCAATGTGCTGCCATTCATTGATTACTCCCCTGTCTGGTTCCTTCTTCCACTGTGCATCACCTCATATTTATCAGGGTTATGTTCCATCTGCCATTGATCTGACCATCTGACCATTCCATCTGTACCTTTCTGTAACATAAGACCTTTCTCCTCATTGCCAATCAACCAGGCAAACACAAACTTGCTTATCACAATCCCCACCCCTTTCACCCAACCCCTTCATTCACATCTGCACCATTTATGAAAACCACAAATAATAAGGGACACAGCACTTATCCCTGTGGTACACCAGGGGACATTGGTCTCCGGTCACACAAACCGCATTATCCCACCACCCTCTGACCCCTGACACTAAGAAACTTTTCGTTGTAACTTGTCACGTTATCCTTGATTCCATGAGATTTTACTTTATTTTAAAGTTTCCCATATGGGGCTTTGTCGAAGGCCTTGCTGCAATACTAAATAAGTGACCTCCTCAAACCAATTCAATCAAATTCATTAGATTTGACTTCCTTCTGATAAAATCATGATGATTATCTCTGATCCGATCTTGCTACTCTGATTGGAGTTCAATTTTATCCTTCCGTGTTTTCTCCAGTAGTTCCCTTAACTGTGAATTAATATTCGTTCAACTATACTTCCCTGGTCTATTCTACCACCCATACTGTGAAGTTATAAATCACACAACACCAGGTTATAATCCAACAGGTTTAACTGGAAGCACACTAGCTTTCGGAACGTCGCTCCTTCATCAGGTGATTGTGGAGGACACAATTGTAAGGCACAGAATTTATAACAAACATTTACAGTGTGATGTAACTGAAATTATACATTGAAAATTACCTTGACCGTGTATTGAGTCTTTCATCTGTTCGAATACCATGATAGTTTCACTTCTTTCGTGTGTAAATCAAAAACAACTTTTCGTAAAAAAAAGTTGCTTCCTCAGGTTAAATGTAACAATTGGTGTTAGCTAGACAATATGTCGAAGGTGTTAGCGCTCTGTCTATGCCATGATGTTTAGATGATTCTAATCTAAAAAGTGAGATAACAGAGTTTTACACTTATTCATGCAGTTTTTGAGCAAAGTATAATGTACTCTGCAATTACAAATTCACCCCACAAAATATATGTGTGCTTGTGGATCTTTATGTCAGTCTGTTTGTGTGTCTGTCTGGGTTGGAGGTTGTGAGTGTGAGAGAGAGTGTATATGTGTGTAGTGAGTGTAGAGTGCCTTAAGTCTGTGAGGGGTGTAGGTGTGAGTGTGGGAGAGTGTGTGTGTGTGTGTGTGTCTGGGCTGGGGGGTTGTGTGTGTCTGTGAGAGAGAGTGTAGAGTGCGCATGAGTGTAGAGTGGCCTATGTCTCTGAGAGGATGCATGAGTGAGTGTGGGGAGGGTGTGTGTCTGTAAGAGTGTGTGTGTGTGCCTTCCGTGTGTATATATGTGTATAGGAGTGGCTCTGTGTTTGTGTAGTGTGTGTGTGTGTGTAGATGTGTCTGTGTGTAGATGTGTATATAGTGCAATGGTCGTCACCTGTAGTGTGACATGAACATAAAGAGCCAGTTGAGGCCCTCGTTATGGGTATGGAACTTAACTATCAGCCTCTGCTCGGCCACTTTTCCCTGTTGCCTGTCCCGAAGTTCGGCTTGGAGGATGGTCACCTGAAGGTCCGAGGTCAAATGCCCTGGACCACTGAAGTGTTCCCCAACTGCGAGGCAACACTCCTGTCTGTTGATTGTTGTGTGGTGCCAATTCATCCATTTCCGTGGCCTTTGTTCGGTTTCCCCAATATACCATGATTCAGGGCATACTTGCCTGCTACTTATATGATACACAACGTTGGCTGAGTCACATGAGAACCTGCCACGTACATAGTGGGAGGTATCCGCATGTGTAATGGTGGTATCCATCTCCGCACTCTGACACATCTTGCAGCGCCTACCTTGACAGGGTTGTATGGAATTGTCCTGAGAGCCGGGCAATGTGCTCTGAACAATGATCTGTTTGAGGTTTGGCGGTTGTTTAAAGGCAAGCAGTGGAGGTATGGGAAGGTCTTGTCGGGGTGCTCATACTCATTGATATTGAGTTGCAGGTCACCAAGTACATGGTGCAGTTTTTCAGCTCCTGGGAAGTACTGAACAACGAAGGGTACCCTGTCGGTTGCAGCACATGTCTATCTGGTAAGGAAGTCATTGTGGTACCTTGCTGGGGCAACCAACAGGGTACCCTTCGTTGTTCGGTACTTCCCAGGAGCTGAGAAACTATGCCATGTTCTTCGTGACCTGCAACACATTATCAATGAAGTTGAGCACCTCGCCAAGACCTTCCCCACACCTCCACTACTTCCCTTTAAACAACCGCCAAACCTCAAACAGATCATTGTTCGTAGCAAGCTGCCCAGCTCTCAGGACAACTTCATACAACCCTGTCACGGTAGGCGCTGCAAGACGTGTCAGAGTGTGGACATGGTTATCACCATTACATGTGAGGACACCTCCCACTATGTACGTGGCAGGTACTCATGTGACTCAGCCAACATTGTCCATCTTATACGTTGCAAGCAAGGGCGCCCGGAGGCATGGTACATTGGGGAAACCGAGCAAAGGCTACAGCAAAGGATGAATGGGCACCACACAACAATCAACAGAGAGAAGTGTTGTCTCCCAGTTGGGGACACTTCTGTGGTACAGGACATTCGACCTCGGACCTTCGGGTGACCATCCTCCAAGGCAGACTTCGGGACAGGCAATAGCGAGAAGTGACCAAACAGGGGCTGATAGCTAAGAGCAGTACCCATAGGGAGGGCCTCAACAGGGCCCTTGGGTTCATGTCATACTACAGGTGACCACCATTGCACTATATACACGCACAGACACACCTACACAAACACACACACACACAGAGTCACTCCTGTACACACACATACACATGGACACATATATGCACAGACACGCACACTGACACTCGCACACAACCTTACAGACACACACACTCCCATACTCACACATGGATGCTCTCAGAGACTTAGACCACTCTACACTCATGCAGGCACATATACCCTCTCTCTCACAGACACTCGCAAACCCCCACCCCAGGCACACACACGCTCCCACACTCACATATACACCCCCTCACAGACTTAAAACACCCTACATCACTACACACATATATACACTCCCTCTCACACTCACAACCCCCAACCAGGACAAAAACACCACACACAGACAGACAAAGACCCACATGCGCACAAATATTTTGTGGGGTGAATTTGTACTTGCAGTGTTACATTGTACTTTGCTCAAAAACTGCAGGAATACAGTAAAACTCTGTTATTTGACTATTTAGATTAGAATCGATCTAAAAGCATGGCATAGACAGAGAACACAGGGCGCTAACACCTTCGACATATTGTGTAACTAACCCAATTGTTACAGTTAACCTGAGAATGCAACTTTTAAAATATGGTTTTTTGATTTACACACGGAAGAAGCGATTAAAATCTGATTGAAGATTTGTAGCTCGGGTATCCGTTGTTGTGGTTCTGCTCGCCGAGCCGAAAGTTTTTGCTGCAAACGTTTCGTTCCCTGGCTAGGGAACATCATCAGTGCTGTTGGAGCCTCGTGTGAAGCGCTGCTTTGATGTTTCTTCCTGTATTTATATTGGTTTGTTCTTGCCGCTTCCGGGTGTCAGTTTCAGCTGCAGTGATTTGTATGTGGGGTCCAGGTCGATGTGTCTGTTGATGGATGTTCTTGCCGTTTCCGGGTGTCAGTTTCAGCTGTAGTGGTTTGTATATGGTGTCCAGGTCAATGTGTCTGTTGATGGAGTTTAGGGATGAATGCCATGCCTCTAGGAATTCTCTGGCTGTTCTCTGTCTGGCTTGTCCTATGATAGTGGTGTTTTCCCAGTCAAATTCATGTTGCTGGTTGTCTGAGTGTATGGCTACTAGAGATAGCTGGTCGTGTCGTTTTGTGGCTAGCTGATGTTCATGGATGCGGATTGTTAGCTGTCTTCCTGTTTGTCCTATATAGTGTTTTGTGCAGTCCTTGCATGGTATTTTGTAAACTACGTTAGTTTGGCTCATGCTGGCTATTGGGTCCTTTGTTCTAGTGAGTTGTTGTCTGAGCGTGGATGATGGCTTGTGTGCTGTTATGAGTCCTAAGGGTCGCAGTAGTCTGGCTGTCAGTTCTGAGACGCTCCTGACGTATGGTAGAGTGGCTAGTCCTTTTGGTTGTGGCATGTCCTCGTTACTCGGTCTATCTCTTAGGCATCTGGTGATAAAGTTGCGTGGGTATCCGTTTTTGGCGAATACCTTGTATAGATGTTCCTCTTCCTCTTTTCGCAGTTCTGGTGTACTGCAGTGTGTTGTGGCCCTTTTGAATAGTGTCCTGATGCAGCTTCGTTTGTGTGGAAACGTTTGCAGCAAAAACTTCCAGCTCGGCGAGCAGAACCACAACAACGGAAGAAGCTAAACTATCATGGTATTCGAATAGATGAAAGACTCAACAGACAATCAAGGTAATTTTCAATGTGTAGCTTCAGTTACATCATACTGTAATTTTTTGCTATAAATTCTGTGCCTAACAATTTTGTCCCCCACAATCACCTGATGAAGGAGTGGCGCTCCGAAAGCTAATGTGCTTCCAATTAAACCTGTTGGACTATAACCTGGTGTTGTGTGATTTTTAACTTTGGACATCCCAGTCCAACACCAGCATTTCCAAATCATGATTACTGTGAAGTGGGACCGTATTAATCGTTCTCCAGCACTCTGGCACCTCCCCAATGGTCAGATTCTAAATAAAATTAATGTTAGAGGTCATCTCGCCACGTTATTCATGCTCTTCTCAAGCATTATTGTGAGATTTTCTCTAGATCTCCCGTTATGCATGTGGAGTAGAGAAGGACAATGATTTTAAACAATGCTGTGTATTACCCTAGAGAGCTGAGACTGCTCTAAACTGGATGGGAACCTTTCAGCAGCCTGGTAATGTTTTTGCTGCCTCTGTACAGGATCTTAGTGAGACGACATTGGAGTAGTGTGTAAAGAATTTTTCTACTCAATGAAGAAAGTGTATTGTTATATTGGAAGGAGCTCAGAGATAGTTCCCTCAACTGATTCCTGCAAATAAGGTGTCTTAGGATGGAGAGTTATCAGGAAAGTGGTACAGAGGCCACGATAACATCAGCCATGATTGCATTCAATGGCGGAGCTTGTTCAAGGGGTTGGATTCCTGACTGATGCTCCTCGTCCATACTCAGCCTTTCGACTGTGTTACACAGTATAGAGGGAGGACTGTCTATCAAACAGGAAGCAGGCTTTCTGGATAAGTCAGTCTCAATCAGTTTGTCAGAACGTCAGCAGTGGAGTCACACAGTGACCAGTGCACGTACCTCAACTATTTACAATCTACATCAATGATCAGGAGGTTGGAACAGATATCCAGATACTGAGTTTGGTGATGTCGCTTGGATAAGCAAGGGATTAAATTATCAAGAGAGGGTGGAGTGTCTGCAAATAGATACAGAAAGTTAAAGACAATGGATAATAATCTGGCAGGTGCAATACAACATAATATAACCTGTAATTTCATTTACAGGAATAATGGAAGGCAGTATGTTCCTGAAATGGAGAGGGATTACAGGACTTCGAGATACTGTGTACTGGGGGGTTCACTCAGACCCGTTCAGACATGGAAGGTTTTGCTCCATCCCCGATGGTCTGCTCATTGACACTCCGAGTGACCCCATTGCTCTCTGTACACATGGAATACTTTTGATGTGGTTGGTTGGTGGTGGGGATGGTGTGTTGAAACGTGTAGTAAGGGGATGGCCTTTATCCAAGATACAATTATTCCTTTCTACATGGAGACCCGTAGACGATGGGAACGGCTGCCTGCTTCTGAATGAAGGAACTGTGGCTGCTTTCAGGACAGGGGTATTCACCAACATAATATACTGTACATGGACACACTGTAACATTAATAGAGAGAGAGCTCCTTCAGTTCCTCTACCTCTCCCCATGTAATGGCTACTCTGCAGGTACCATGTTCACCTTCGGGAATCTCATTATACTGGGAAAATCAGGATACACCTGGCAGCTTCCCGCTGAGAGAGAAGCAATGTATTGACCTCATCCACCATATACATCCTCCATCACCGAATGGTGACATTGATGTTGAGATACTGGGAGAAGACGGAGCTGTCACCGACTCCGGCCTGGAAAGTTTCAGATCACAGAAGCTGAATGAAACTGTGACCCTAATAGCCACCGGCAGCACCGTCTTCACCCTGGTGTGAAGCTGCAGGTCGTGTTGAAGAAGGTGACACCGCTCTGTGACCAGCTCCTTGTTCAGTCCAGATCCCCTCAACACTCTGTTCCTGGGTTAAGTGTAGCTTGGGAAGCTGTTCCTGGAAAACCCGGAGAGGATACAGCAGATCCCTTTCCCAACACACACTCACTCCGTGGTTTCAGAGCTTCCCCTCTCTGCAGCCTCTGTTCCATTTGGTGTTCATGTTACACACCCAGATGCTGTTACCATAGTCCCCATGCTCCATCCAAAGTTTGGGTCACCCAATCCTCCGGTCTCACTGAATGTCTGAGGCAGCTCACAGCACAAGCCCCAGCAAACCATCCCCAGCAACTCCACTAACTTTTCAATAACAGGAGTCAGTCAGAAATCCCTCGGCTACAAATATTGTTGACCAGACCAGATCCCTGCAAAAATATTTTAAGAAGGCCACTTAGACCCAAACCATTCCTTATTTTAAAGAGAGATGTGAAGTGCGTTTTCCAGATATGTTGTGACTGGTCAAAGCACTCAACATTAAGCCAAATATAACCTATTCAAATGCTTTAGTTAAAATACAATCAAAGAAAATTTTGGAAGAGCTTATATGTTGGAACAGTTACACAAACAATAGATACCGTACCTTCTTGGTATACGCTGCTTGGCACAAAGATAAATTCAAATACAGATTCTTACATGCAGTTTTTTGATCCAGGAAAAATCAACATCAACAACCATCTCAGAAATAAAAGTAGCTCGGGATCATGTATTGAAAGTTCGAACCCTGCTGGGATCTCCAACAGTTTCTGAATGCTGCAGCTAAAAACAAAACTAGAAACCCTGGTCTGGGAGAGCTGGCCACTGCCCTTCCATTGTTATCACCGTTTTAATAAAACCTAAAGGCCTCCTCAGTTATTTACTTAAACTGTTTTCAGACAGCAGTTCCGCAACTCTGCCTTTAAAACCTCTCTTCAAAAAACAAGAGAAAATAACCTTTTTATAGTGATATAATCCTCACAACTCCACCTTTAATAAAATAATCTGTCAATATACAAAGATGGATTCATTTTAGATTTCCTAATCTTCCTCTACTAGTAGCAGATAGAAAGGATAGTGAAAAAGGTGTTTGGTATGCTTTCCCTTATTGGTCATAGTATTGAGTACAGGAGTTGGGATGTCATATTGGGGCTGGACAGGACATTGGTTAGGCCACTGTTGGAATATTGCATGCAATTCTGGTCTCCTTCCTATCCGAAATATGTTGTGAAACTTGAAAAGGTTTAGAAAAGATTTACAAGAATGTTGCCAGGACTAGAGGATTTGAGCTATAGGGAGAGGCTGAACAGGCTGGAGCTAATTTCCCTGCAGAATCGGAGGCTGAGGGGTGACCTTATAAATGTTCACTAAATTATGAGGGGCATGGATAGGATAAATAGGCAAAGTCTTTCCCTGGGGACGGGGAGTCCAGAACAAGAGGGCATAGGTTTAGGGTGAGAGGGGAAAGATATCAAAGAGACCTAAGGGGCAACCTTTTTCATGCAGAGGGTGGTACGTGTATGGAATGAGCTGTCAGAGGATTTGGTGGAGGCTGATACAATTTAAGAGGCATTTGGATGGGTATATGAATAGGAAGGGTTTGGAGGGATATGGGCTGGGTGCTGGCAGGTGGGACGAGATTGGATTGGAATATCTGGGGGCATGGACGGGTTGGACAGAAGTGTCTGCTTCCATGCTGTACATGTCTATGACTCTGTGATTCTATGACTGCAATGTGTGTGTGCGTGTGATATATATATATATATATATATAGACTCTGGGCATATAAATGTTCACAACGAGATTCGATTTCAATCATTTTACTCCTGCCACAAAATGCCTTTGTCTTTCTTTATCCACGTCTCCAGACTGTGTCAAATCTTAGTTTTCTCGCCCTGTCACCTGTATAATTGCAAATTGAATGGCAGCAATAATAAGATCACTCGAAACAGACTGGTATTTTTTCACCTGAATGTGTCCAAAGTTTTAAGGGGTCACGATCAGTGATAAAGATTTATCTCATGTATGTTATTCGCAATTTAAATGCTGAAATGTCGTAACGCCAACACCAAGCTCAAGGCCTCCTTCCCCATTGTGGAATAAATCTGTTGATGTTTGCCCTGGGCACTCCAACCACACGTTACATAATGGAGCACTCCTCATCTCTCCAATAGTCCCTCTGAATGACATAGCTCCTCATGTCTCAGCATAAAAGAATTACATACTTCTGTACCTCTTAATGCTATAACCTCTTTACCTGCTACTCCTGGCCTATGCCGGTAAACCTTACTCTCACAGGGATATGTTTTAAGAAGCTATCACACATTCTTCTCAATCTCTCACAGAATCCAAACTTTGATTTCTGGACCCAATCATCATCAGCCATTTCAGTTTCTAATCTTGCCATTGTTACTCTCTGCTCTTCCACACGATTTCTCACGACTGCAGGAAGTGAATTGTTGAACTTCTCCAAAATAAGAATCTCTCTAAGAGTGCCATAGCCTTTGCTCTGTTTTTAATACCAATACCCACCTTTCAAAATTACTTTGTTTGATTCTTTCAAATTCAATGTACGCTTAACGAGGGAGTGTTTTTTTTAGATTCCAGAAACGCTATCTGTAGCTTCTGGCACAAGCTCATATGCACTTCAGATGGCTTTCTTCACCTCCTCATACTGGCCAGATACCTCCACTGATCGGGATGCAAATACCTACCAGCTCTGTGTGGATCAACTAAATCCACATGGTCACTGATCACTGCATTTGTTTAGCCACTTTCTCAAATGAAATTAAAAAGGCTTCCCTATTCTTCGCATCAAATTTAGACAATGCCTGGGCATATTTAAACAAAACCCCATCAGGCCTTTGGCTACTAAAGGATTGCTCATCCTTACTATCCTCCTCATCCAACCTACCGTCTGCCTTCATCTCAACCTTCTATGTCAACTTTCCTCTCTAATTGTTAACTTTTGAAGTTGAAAATCTCTGGTTTTCTTCTCTCTCTTTCTCTCTTTCTTCTTCATTTCCTTTTCTTTTATTTCTACTTCTCAATTTAATTTAACTGGTTTCAATTCCTTCTCATGTTCAAGGTGCCTCATTTCAAATTGAATTCGAGCCATTTCCAAAGAGTCTGATGGCGGTTCCACCAAATGTAATTGCCGAGCTATAGCTGTAATTATCTCTCATTTTCTCACGGACAAACACAACCCCAACTCCAGCTTGTCTGCCAATTCCTAAAGCTTTGCCTTCATTACCTTTTGTATAACACCCAACTTCACTTCTTCCACACCCACAGAACTCTCAGTGACTGAAAGAATCTTTATACACAAAACACGTTTTAAACCAACCGAATTCAACATCTGGAACAACTATCATATGCGACTTTTGAACCCAATAGTCTCCATTGCATACTCTCCAGTGTCTGCATGAGAGTATTCTGGATGCTCTGGTTTCCTCCCACAATCTAAAGATGTGCACATCAGGTGAATTGTTTGTAGTTTTCAGGGATGTGTGGGTTAGATGCCTTAGTTGGGGTAAATATGTCATAATTGGGCAGAGGAATGGTTCTGGGTAGGTCACTCCTTGGAGGGTCGGTGTGGACTTGTTGGGTCAAATGGCCTGTTTGCACATTGTAGGGATTGTAATTCAAACCCAATTTGGTATTATCGATTTAGAACCAGACAAGAGTCCACCGTTAGACCAACCAGACCGCCTCAAATTATTTCAAGAAGGTAGCTTGAATGCCAAAATTTCCTTATTTTAAAGTTGGATGCAAAGTGGGATTTCCAGATGTGATGCTATTTGACAAACCACTCACCATTAATTAAAACACAATATATTTAAACACTCTAATGAAAAGCCATACAAAATGAAGAGGATTTTAGAATAACTTAACGATTGGAAACCTTAACTAAATAATGGATACAGTACCTTTTACAAATGAACTGTTCCAATATACTAACATCACCTAAACACACCCCATGGTAAAAAGGAGCATTCAGACATACAGTTCTCCAGTCCAGGAGGAAACAGCATCAAGTGAAGCTTCAGAGAGAATAGCAGCTAGGGATAATTTACTAAAGCTTCCAATCCTTCTGGGACCTGGTGACTTACAGCTATAAGGAAAAAACTAGAAAGCCTGGTCTATGCGAGCTGGCCATTGTTACTACTATTTATTTAAAACCCAAAAACCCTGAAAGTTATTTACTTGAGCCGTTTACAGTAGGCAGTTTTGACTTTAAGATCTCTGGTTTAAAAAAAGAGAAAATAACTTCTTTTAAAATAAAATGTGACAGCATTGTCACACAATTTAGATGCCTGGTCCTTTACTCAATGAGCTTCCCGCTGTTACTGAGCGCAAGGTCACCTGACTTGGCAAACATAGGTACAGTCCAAGTTACAAGGATGTGTTGCATAACTTCTGAAACACGCCTGTCCATGGGCCATCACATGGGACATACCGGGAAGTGAAAAACAGCCTGACACACACCATTTCACTGTTTCTGAGCTACACAGTGCCAGCACTCGATACAAAATATAGCCAAAACTCAAGGCCAGGGAAAGATACAGAGGGACAGAAATTCACATTAAAGGCAGAAACAGACAGTAAATTAACTGGGAGGAGATTGTAGAAACATGGGGGAAAAGACAGGGCAATGGGACTAACTGGAGAAATGAGATCTTCGAGAGTAAAATTACAAGAATGAGAACATTGAATAAAGGCATTGTCAGATCAGCTGGAATGGGTTGTTACATCAAGTTCTGAATCTGCTTCACAGAACACCACAAACAACACAAACTGGGACAAGATGACAGCCCAGCATGGAGGGCTGTACAGACCATGCTAGTGTGTTTCTCAGTAAACTGCACTATCTGCCCAGCATGGAGAGCATTGCAAACTTTACTATCATAGACGAACTGTACTCGCATCAGATTACTATCTCCACTGGGAATTTTTGCTCTGTGTGTGTGTGTGTGTGTTCATCAGAGACTGAGGCAGAGTGTGTGCGCGTGCGCGATTGGCGTGGTTGAATGGGAAACTTATTGTTTGAGAAGGAAAGCAGATGGAGGAAACTATTTCTAATACGAACAACTGGCAGGATTTTTGTTAATCAACAGAGAGAACGAGAGAATTTTCATGGACAGATGAGGTAAAGTGTTTGAAAACGTTAAAATAAAGGTAATGCCATAAAAATAGCAATATATATCTGCGTGAACATGAATGACAGATGGATGGGAGGTTGGTGTGTGTTCGAATCAGATTTGCTTCAACAGGTTTGAAGCCAGGAGCGTCAGCAGCAGATTATTAACTTCATTAAGACTGTATTTTATAACTCAAGGTTCAAACAGGAGATGGAATAAGCCAGTGAGATACATTGTGGAGTGGTGAGTATTTCAAGTTGGAAATGGACAGGGAATGGTGTCAGGAACCAGCTCTTGTTCAAAGGGATCACCCACAGTTATGACTCATCTGTTTCAGCCGCAGAAATTGACCAGGGATGGGATGGAAACAGTGGAAGGAAGTGGAATTTGTAACCAGAACAGTAGACAGTGACCTCCATGCTCTTAATATTTAAATAACAAAGACAAAGATACAGTATATGCGGTTATCAACTGAAACTGAGTAGGTCAACACAGAGACCCATGAGTAACATTGCCAGAGCAGAGGGAGACAGTAATTGAACACTTTCATTGATGTAGTTGGTAGTGGTCTGTAGAGTAAATATCTGGATTCAGAGTTTCAACAGGAACAATAATAGCGGATAGAAATGTAGAATATATGAAAGAACAGTAATACAGCCATAACTAGTTTATAGAAAAAAAAATGGACAGTGACACTTACCAGGAACACCAACGATAGCCAGGAAGGGATAATAAAAATATTGAATAATAAGAAGAGCGAAATAGATCCGCGATGATAATAACAACCAATCAAATGCAGAAAGATACCAAATATAATCGGATAAACTCCTGTCTATTGTTGGAATATTCCACTCTAATGTTCTCAGATTCTGATCCATTGTTGGAACATTCCAATCTAATGTTCTCAGATTCTGATCTCTCCTCCCCCTCTCTCTGGATCTGCTGATCCCTGTCAGTGCTGTCGGTGATGGTCCCGCTCATGTTATGGGATAACACATTGAACGGCGACCACTTATCATTAAACGATGGAAAGCCTCCATTGGGATAATTAGTATCCATCGAGACTGGCATTAATCACAGGCACTGAACAAATAGGATCAGTTAACCAGTTCCATACATCACTTTTCATATCACTATAAAAGGGAACATTTACTGGTTTTGGATGGAATGTATGAGGGTTGCTGAGGGATGGACCATAAATCTTTCAATTTTTATTTTTGTTTCCTTGCATACGAGATTATTAACAGAACACTACAGGGGTCTATATGTGTCCCATTCTGTTTATGAAAGGAAGCAGTTATAAAATAACAGATCGGCTACACAAAATAAAAGTCGGATGGGCAAGTTTCTAGATGCCTTAACCTACAGTATGATATTTATTGACCAATGTGGGGCTACTCCGGGTTTTTAAATCCTTTCGTAACCTTGACACAGAGCACTGAGACTGCTGCTCAGGAACAGGCCAAAGCAATTCTGTCCGTATGGGCCTCTTACAGAAGGATAGGAGAAGGCCATTCAGTCCATATTAGCCTGTTGCTAATTGAAAAGGTGGAACTCTGGAATATTAGCGCATTTTGCCAACAAAATCATTCAAAATAAAAGGATTTATCGCTGCAGCTGTATGAGGTGTTACTGAGAGGGCACCTGGAGTTCATTGTTTCTGTAACTGAGAAGGGATGGACCTCCATCAGATACAGATAACTGGCTGCTTGTAATCCAGGGGTTGATGTACCATTTAATGTCTCGTGGCTGTTATACAGGGACAGGAGGGTCCCATGCAGCCTCTCGATCCTGTTACAGAGGAGCAGGAAGTGTTTATTTAATATATCAAGTCTGTTACGCATAAATATTACGTTTAAACTAGTAATGAAATAGGAAAGACCTGATGTAAACAATAAAGTTCTAACTTTGAACAAGGCCAATTTTGAAAGTGTTAGGCGAGCCCTGTGAAAGGCTGATTGGAATATCCTATTCACAGGTAAAGGGATGGTTGGAAAATGCAAGGTCATCAATACTTGGTTTGAGAGAGTCCAGAGCCAACGTGTTCCTGTTAGTGAGAGGGGCAAGGCTGGTGGGTGCAGGGAGTGCTGGATGGCTAGATATATTGATGCTCTGGTCACGGTAAGGAAGGAGGCATATGTCAGGTAAACAGAGCTGAGATCAAGTGGATACCCAGACGAGTATAAGGGCAGAAAGTGTATAGTCAACGGGGAAATTGGGCCAGAAAAATGTGAACACAAGTTGGCTTTAGAAATAGGGTTAACGAGGTATTGAAGAAATTCTACAATCTTTTAATGGCAAAAGATTAACTAGGGAGAGAATAGGGCACCTTAAAGATCAGTAAGGCTACGTATATGTGGAACCACAAGAGATGGGAGGGATATGAAATGAGTATTTCTCCTCAGTATTTAATGTGGAGGGAGTTACAAGAGCAAGAGAATGAAGAATGTATAGTGATATCTTGAGAAGTGTCTATATTACAAGGAGATGTTGGACATTTTAAAACACATAAAGGTGAACAAATCCCTGGGACCTGATCAGTTATATCCCAGACGTTTGTGGGAAGCTATGAAAGAGATTGCTCTGCATTTGGCTGATATATTTGTATCATTGATTTCCAGAGGTGAAGTGCCAAAATATTGGAGGGCTGCTAACGTAGTGTCATCATTTAAGAAAGGAAGGAAAAACCAGGTAAATATAGACTGGTGAGCCTGACGTCAATGGTGACTAAATGATTGGAGGGGGTTTTGAGGGAAAGGATGTATATGCATTTGGAAAGACAAGGACTGAAGAGGGCTTTGTACGTTGGAGATCACATCTCACTGACTCTGTGGAATGTTTTGAGGAAGTGATGAAGATGATTGATGAAGGCAGGACAGTGGATGTTGTCTTTATGGAATTCAGTATGAAAACCAAAATGTTCTACATGGTAGACTGGTTAGCAAGGTCAGACTGCCTGGGATCCAGGGAGAGTTCACCATTTAGATCCAACATTTTCTTGAATATTGGAGACAGGGCGTGACAGTGGGCATTTGTTCATTGAACTTGGAGACCTGTGACCAGTGGTATGCCACAAAGGTCAACAGTGAGTCCACTGGCTCTTCTCACTTACACAAACCATTTGCATTTGAGTATATGAAGTATGGTCAGTAAGCTTGTGGATAATTCCAAATTTGGTGGTGTAGTTGACAGTGAAAAATGATATCTCCGAACAAAGAGAAAGTTGATTAGGTGAGCTGAGGGGTGGCGGATGGAGTTAAATTTAGATAAATGTGAGGTGTTGCATTTTGGCAAGACAAATCAGGGCAAGGTATATAGGTAGGGTTCTGTCGAAAGTTGCCACTCAAAGAGAACTCCATTGTAATTATAGAAACCCTTCAGTGACGAAACAGGCTATTCGGCCCATCGAGGCCACACCAACCCTCTAAACAGTATCCTACTGGAGAAACCCCTACCCTGTCCCTCTGAGCCTGCATTTCGCATGGCTAATCCACCTTGCCCACATGTCCCTGGGTACTTGGGACAATTTAGCATGGCCAATCTCCACTTGCTGGTATATCTTTGTACTGTGGCAGGAAAACGTAGCACCTGGAAGAAACGCACGCAGACACGGGGAGAATGTGCAAACTCCACACAGGCAGTCATTCAAGGATAGAATTAAACCCAGATCGCTGTGCTCTGAGGTAGCAATGCAAGCCACTGAGGCACTGTATCACCTGGTGGCGCAGGTTAACCGTTCCTTGAAAGTGCCGTCACAGGTAGACAGAGTAGTGAAGAAGGCACTTGGTGACCTTCCCTTTATTGGTGCGTGTTTTGAGTCTATGCGTTTGCATGACAAAATCTGTACAGGACATTGGTTTGGCTACTTTTGTAATATTGCCTTTAATTCTGGTCTCCCTGTTGTCGGAAAGATGTCAAACTTGAAAGGTTACAGAAGAGATTTAAAAGAATATTGCAGAGGTTGGAGGGTTAGAGTTACAGGGAGAGTTTGAATAGGCTGGGAGTATTTTCAAGTGTTGAGGCTGAGGGGTGACTTAAAGAGGTTTGTAAAATCACAAGGGGCATAGATAAGGTAAACAGTCACCCTAGGATAGGCGAGTCGAAAATTACAGGACAAAGTTTAAGGTGAGACGGGAAAGATTTATGAAGGGAAATGAGGCACAACACTTTCAAAGAGAGACTGCTGTGTATATGGATTGAGCACCCAAAGGAGGTGGTGGAGGCAGACACAGTTACACCATTTAAAAGGCATTTGGATGTGTACATGCATGGGAAGGGTTTAGAGGGATATGGGCCAAGTGCTGGCAAGGGGGACGAGATTAATTTAGGATATTTGGTCAGAATGGACGACTGGACCAAAGGGTCATTTTCCGTCCTGTACATCACTGACACTCTGTTGACTCTTGAGTGTATAACACAAGAACAGGAAGAGGCTATCCAGGTTCTGAATTCTGTCAGTTAACTTGTTTGCTCAATTACGGAGAGTCAAATAGAAAACTACATCATTCAGATTTTACAGAAACAGGAGAAAGGCTTTTAATCAAGAGAAGCTGTAAGGAATGTGAGGAGGCTTCAGTCCCTCAATTCCATTCCACAGGAGCAGCCATTGAGCAGAGAGCGATTGGAGCCTGTTAGTCAATAGTAAGAGGAGGACATCTATTTTCACAAACTTGGGATCAGGAGGCATCACTCAGTTGCTCGAGACGGAAACAGGAACAGGAGGCAGTCACTCAACTTCTCGAGGCTGGGACACAGGAACAGGAGGCAGTCACTCAACTGTTCGAGACTAGGACACAGGAACAGGACGCAGTCACTCAACTGCTCGAGACTACGACACAGGAACAGGAGGGAGTCACTCAACTGCTCGAGACTGGGATACAGGAACAGGAGGCAGTCACTCAACTGCTCGAGACTGGGATACAGGAACAAGAAGGAGTCATTCAACTGCTCGAGACTGGGACACAGGAACAAGAAGGAGTCATTCAACTGCTCGAGACTGGGAAACAGGAACAGGAGGCAGTCACTCAACTTCTCAAGGCTGGGACTCAGGAACAGGAGGCAGTCACTCAATTGCTCGAGATTAGGACACAGGAACAGGAGACAGTCACTCAACTTCTCGAGACTGGGTAACAGGAACAGGAGGGAGTCACTCAACTGCTCGAGATGAGACACAGGAACAGGAGGGAGTCACTCAACTGCTCGAGAGTGGGACACAGAAATTGGAGGCAGTCACTCAACTGCTCGAGACTGGGACACAGGAACAGGAGGGAGTCACTCAACTGCTCGAGATTAGGGCACAGGAACAGGAGACAGTCACTCAACTGCTCGAGACTGGGACACAGGAACAGGAGGGAGTCACTCAACTGCTCGACACTGGGACACAGGAACAGGAGGGAGTCACGCAACTGCTCGGGACCAGGACACAGGAACAGGAGGGAGTCACTCAACTGCTCGAGACTAGGACACAGGAACAGGAGATAGTCACTCAACTGCTCGAGAGTGGGACACAGGAATTGGAGGCAGTCACTCAACTACTCGAGACTGGGTCACAGGAACAGGAGGCAGTCACTCAACTACTTGAGACTGGGACAAAGGAACAGGAGGGAGTCACTCAACTGCTCGAGACTGGGACACAGGAATTGGAGGCAGTCACTCAACTACTCGAGACTGGGACACAGGAACAGGAGGCAGTCACTCAAATGCTCGAGGCTGGCACTGGGAAATCTGGAGTCTTGTGAGGCCCCAGGATCCTGTTACTCAAGGACAGCAGGAGGTGACTCACTCCCCATCAGCTTTGGGCACTGGGAGAGGAGGGGAGTTTGCCTGTTGCAAACAGAAATAGATGAATAAGTTGCATGCGTCGTCCACACAATCCTGCCCCACCATTCACTAAGACCACGGCTGATCTGATGGGGATTCCCTCATTCCATTTTACGGAGACTCCCCTCTCTGCAGCCTCTGCTCCATTTGTTGGTCATGTTGCAGACTCAGATGCTGTAACAACAGTCACCATGACTTATCCAGAAGGATGGGTCTAACCGGATGAGTCAGGATTTGAAGGGTCCAGTCACAAGAATGAAAACACAATATAAAGACATTGCCAGATGTTTAGTTCTCTCACATTTGCAATCCAACTCACATAAACAGCCCAACCATTGTACGTTCAGGATTGAACACTGTACAGATCCAGCTAGCGTACTGCTGAATGCAACCCAGCAATGTCCAGAGTGGAATTCTGTGCAGCCCACATATAAACCCAGACTGTTGCAATGTTCGGTAACACTGTGTTAGATCACTGCCCAGTGTGGGGAAACTTGCAGCCAATGCTGTCAGTGACAGGATGTGCAGCTCCCATCCATTTACAGCTTTATATCTCCATTGCGCCTTGACGAGGTGTGCTGTGGGTGTGAAAATCACTGAAAGTGAGAGATGTAAATTGAAACAGTTTCAACACCAATAGTTCTGACTCAAGCGCATACCACTCCAGTATTTAAAGATGAAATAACAGGGATAATGTTGAGTGAGTTTATATGGATAGTGCAAAGAACTAAGAGGGGAATGGTGATGTTATAGTGGTTGCACTGTAAGCCTCCAAATAATCAATGGGAATTAGAGAAACAAATATGCAGGGAGACTGGGGAGACTTGCAGGAGCAAAGAGGAGGGCTCAGGTTCAGGTAGCTGGAATCAATGGAATCTCTGGAGAGAAAAAGAATGACTAGAGAGAAAATAGGACGTCGTAAAATCCAAAGTGGGCATTCATGTGTAAAACCACAACAGATGGGCAAGGTCCTCAATTTCCCCTCTGTATTAACCACGAAGAAAGACATGAAGATCTTTGACCTTTGGGGGGGTGGGGGAAGGGAGGTTCGTTGTCATATCTTGATACCGTTAATATCATAGTAGAGGTGCTGTTGGACATATTGGAATGCATAAATTCAGATAAATCTCTTGGTCCTGACCAGATATATCCAAGAGCACTGCAAGAGGTGAGAGAAGACAGTACAGGGGCCAAGGTCCCGGAAGAGTGGGCAATAGCAAATGTTGTGCCCTTATTCAAGAAGGGCTGCAAAGAAAAACCTGGGAAGTATGCACCAGTAAGCTTCACATCTGTTTTCAGTAAACCACTTGAGAAGGTTCTGAGTGATAAGGTATGCATGCATTTGGAAAGGCAGAGTTTGACTTGGAGCAGTCAGCATAGCTTTGTGCGTGGCAGATCATGCCTTACACATTTTGTTCGAGTTTTTTGAGGAAGTGACCAGGAAGGTTGACGAGGGCAGGGTGGTGGATGGTCTATATGGATTTCAGTAAAACCTTTGATAAGTTTCCACGTATTTCCTAGCACAGAAAGTAAGGATGTAATTTTTCCTCATATGCATCTGTGTAAGGGACTCTGAGCAGGTCCAGGAAAAGAAAAACCGGGTTCATCTCCAATTCAGTCCCAATATCTACTCTATCACAGCTACCACAGTGCTCCAATATATATGAAGCCTGCAGCACGGACAACAAGGAATGAGTAAGAGAGTCTGTAGTCCTTCTGCATTTACGACATGCTGACGATAATCCCACTTTGCATTTTGAGAGACAATCTGGGGTCAGATAGACACTATGAAGAATTTAAAGTCTGGTTGAAGATTTGTAGCTCGGGTGTCCGTTGTTGTGGTTCTGTTCGCCGAGCTGGAAGTTTTTGCTGCAAACGTTTCGTTCCCTGGCTAGGGAACATCATCAGTGCTATTGGAGCCTCCTGTGAAGCGCTGCTTTGATGTTTCTTCCGGTATTTATAGTGGTTTGTTCTTGCCGCTTCCGGGTGTCAGTTTCAGCTGTAGTAGTTTGTATGTGGGGTCCAGGTCGATGTGTCTGTTGATGAATGTTCTTGCCGCTTCCGGGTGTCAGTTTCAGCTGTAGTGGTTTGTATATGGGGTCCAGGTCTATGTGTCTGTTAATGGAGTTTGTGGATGAATGCCATGCCTCTAGGAATTCCCTGGCTGTTCTCTGTCTGGCTTGTCCTATGATGGTAGTGTTTTCCCAGTCAAATTCATGTTGCTGGTTGTCTGAGTGTATGGCTACTAGGGATAGCTGGTCGTGTCGTTTTGTGGCTAGCTGATGTTCATGGATGCGGATTGTTAGCTGTCTTCCTGTTTGTCCTATATAGTGTTTTGTGCAGTCCTTGCATGGTATTTTGTAAACTACGTTAGTTTGGCTCGTGCTGGCTATTGGGTCCTTTATTCTAGTGAGTTGTTGTCTGAGTGTGGAAGTTGGCTTGTGTGCTGTTATGAGTCCTAAGGGTCGCAGTAGTCTGGCTGTCAGTTCTGAGACGCCCCTGACGTATGGTAGTGTGGCTAGTCCTTTTGGTTGTGGCATGTCCTCGTTCCGTGGTCTATCTCTTAGGCATCTGCTGATGAAGTTGCGTGGGTATCCGTTTTTGGCGAATACCTTGTATAGATGTTCCTCTTCCTCTTTTCGCAGTTCTGGTGTACTGCAGTGTGTTGTGGCTCTTTTGAATAGTGTCCTGATGCAGCTTCGTTTGTGTGTGTTGGGGTGGTTACTTTCATAGTTTAAGACTTAGTCTGTGTGTGTTGGTTTCCTGTTGGACCATAGAACAGGCTATCACTATAGGACAGAACAGGACAACACTTCGCAAAAAAACGGCACTAAAAGAAAAAATGGACAAACTAACCCACAAACAGGAGGACACTACAACACACACCTGGGTTAAAAACCTCTCCCACAGACACCTCACAGACATGGAAAGAACTATACTGGCCAAAGGACTCAAATACAACTACAGGGATGCCAACACAGCAGACTTCCTAGCAGCACTAGAATGTACACTCTGGAACAATGGACTGACAGAAGAGACACAACAAACAGTGAGACAAACGGTCGTACCTACGATGATAAGAAAACGACATACACATAACCTCAACACCAAGGAGAGGGAAGCACTGAAAGCACTGAAAAATGACAAGAACATAATCATACTACCGGCAGATAAAGGCAGAATGACAGTCATCTTAGATAAATCAGACTACATCAATAAAGCACAACAACTACTTGCAGACACGAACACCTACCAAATGAAGGATTCCGACCCCACACCACAACTCACCAATAGAATAATCAACACACTAAGGAATCTACAAAAAAACGGACAGATAACCAAAGCGGACCAGCAAAGAATGAAACCTGAAAGCAACAACACCCCCAGATTCTACGGACTACCCAAAGTACACAAACCAGACATCCCACTCAGACCCATAGTATCACTACCAGGAACACCAGCATACAAACTGGCCAAAGAACTACAACAAAAACTGAAACACCTAGTCAGCGGATCCAAACACTCCATACAATCAACACAGGAATTCTTGGACATCATCAGGAATACACACATAGACAAAGAAGAAACCATGGTATCATTCGACGTGATGGCACTGTTCACATCAATTGACAAAACCCTAGCCAGAGAAACAATAGCCAACCTACTGGACATACATAACAGAACACAGGAGGCCGAACCTATCAACAAAGACGGCATACTTAAACTACTGGACCTGTGCCTCACCACACACTTTACATTCAACAATCAGAAATACGAACAAATCAACGGAACACCCATGGGATCACCAATCTCGGGACTCATAGCAGAGGCAGTTATGCAAAGGTTAGAACATACAGCCCTACCACAAATCCAACCCAAACTCTGGATCAGATATGTCGATGACACCGTTGTAATCATCAAAAACACAGAAATAGAAAAAACACACCGAATCGTCAACGCCACACTCACAGGAATACGATTCACGAGAGAAGAGGAAAAGGATAGCCAACTTCCATTCCTAGACGTGTTAGTAGAGAGAACACCCAACGGAGAATTCACCACAAGGGTACACAGGAAACCAACACACACAGACGAAGTCCTAAACTATGAAAGTAACCACCCCAACACACACAAACGAAGCTGCATCAGGACACTATTCAAAAGAGCCACAACACACTGCAGTACACCAGAACTGCGAAAAGAGGAAGAGGAACATCTATACAAGGTATTCGCCAAAAACGGATACCCACGCAACTTCATCAGCAGATGCCTAAGAGATAGACCACGGAACGAGGACATGCCACAACCAAAAGGACTAGCCACACTACCATACGTCAGGGGCGTCTCAGAACTGACAGCCAGACTACTGCGACCCTTAGGACTCATAACAGCACACAAGCCAACTTCCACACTCAGACAACAACTCACTAGAATAAAGGACCCAATAGCCAGCACGAGCCAAACTAACGTAGTTTACAAAATACCATGCAAGGACTGCACAAAACACTATATAGGACAAACAGGAAGACAGCTAACAATCCGCATCCATGAACATCAGCTAGCCACAAAACGACACGACCAGCTATCCCTAGTAGCCATACACTCAGACAACCAGCAACATGAATTTGACTGGGAAAACACTACCATCATAGGACAAGCCAGACAGAGAACAGCCAGGGAATTCCTAGAGGCATGGCATTCATCCACAAACTCCATTAACAGACACATAGACCTGGACCCCATATACAAACCACTACAGCTGAAACTGACACCCGGAAGCGGCAAGAACATTCATCAACAGACACATCGACCTGGACCCCACATACAAACTACTACAGCTGAAACTGACACCCGGAAGCGGCAAGAACAAACCACTATAAATACCGGAAGAAACATCAAAGCAGCGCTTCACAGGAGGCTCCAATAGCACTGATGATGTTCCCTAGCCAGGGAACGAAAAGTTTGCAGCAAAAACTTCCAGCTCGGCGAACAGAACCACAACAACTATGAAGAATTTTCAAGTGCACGGAATGGGTCCTATTACAGATCAAAATCATTTGAGCATTTTCACAAATGTTGTCCCATCTCTCCGAGGTGTTCTGAACCCCCAACACTCTCTCGCAGGCATCACAAAGCTGCACAGTCTCGTCTGAGGGAACACACTCCAACGAATGATAAAGGGTACTGACAGAGAGTGTATTCTAAGCAATAAGCACCCACTTCTCTCTATCGGATCTGTAAGAGTCTGTTAAAGCTGTATTTTTTAAAAAAATCAAATCTCTGATCCGAAAAAACCAGAAGACATCTTCAGTAGGTAGTCCATACTTACGAGTTATTTGATCAAATGATGTCATTCTTTCTCCCTAAAATAACACGTGGTGGCTCAGTATTTAGCACTGCGGCCTCACAGCACGAGGATCCACAGATATGCAGGTTAGATGAATTGGCTATTGATACATCACCCATAGTGTTCAGGGATATGTAGGTTGTAGCATTAGTCAGGATAAATATAGGATACTAAGCGAATGGGTCTGGGAGGGTCGAAGTCGACTTGTTGGGCCCAAGTGCTTCTTACGACACTGTAGGGATTCTACTAATTCTAAATCACTCAAGCAAGTTACACCCCTAGCTTCCCACAGTTTAAACATGGAATCCAGTATCCCCGGTTGACAACTTGGTGTTACCAATTGTAGGGGTAAGAAACATGGTTTTGGCTATATTGCACTTGATCTGACGCATTGCCATTCATGTTTTAACAGTATTGATAATTATTGAGTTATGAGAATACTCCACAAATGTTGTCATTTTTTCTAAGAACAACAGACTAATAAGGGTTCACTATCTCTGAGAGGGTTCAATATCTAACCATATTGACACCGAGTCCTCAGTGGCCCAGACGCTAACATAGGATAATAAAGAGCTTAATTGATCGATTTTAATCTGGGAGATCTACTCCCCACACTCTGAGGGGTAGTTGTAAGTTGGTTAGCTTGATAAAGAGTCGCTTATGATGCCAAATAAAAGAGCTAAACCAGCCATTAAGTCTCCTAAATATCTGTCTGTGAAACATCAAAGGAAGCATTCACATGGGGTATAGCAAATAGGGAAGGACATTCATTGGAAGAACAGCTATCCGACCTAGCCAGGATATTGGAAGTGCCTCCCATCTTTGACGGTCTTGTTTAATTTTGTCAAACAAATGAACATAGTTCACGCTAAATAAATGAACAAAGACGGATGTAATGAATATACTAAAATAGGGAAACCACCCCCGTGACCATTTAAAAGGAAACCTTCAACATCAGGTATTTCCCTGAGACCTCCCATAGGGATGGACACAAACTTTGTAAAATTAATCTTATAGCCCGAAAAGGTGATAAGCGAATTAATGCATTACATCACGTGGGATTTGACAAAATAATAAGACCCTCATCTGCATACAACATAACCTTATGTCACTTCGATCTTACTTCTGGGGCAGGAATGTTGGGATAATATTCCCAATTGTGTAGGATGCCACCGAATCTACAATTGTTGCATGGATAGGGAAGAGATCAACCCTCGTGTGCCACTTCTGCGGGTTAAAGGAGAAAATAAAATCCCTACTTGTGAGGTATATCTGCCTCCAGACATCTACCAGCTCTAGTTCTGCACACAAATCCACTAATTGCTTACATTATAACGAGGGTATTGGGGGACATTTGGACACTCTGTCCACCGTGGGTCCATAAGACAGTTGAATTCTCCTTCTACAAGTACATACCACAATGCAAGATAACTTAATTTGGAAATGCATCTACCAGGAGTTTAAGATTGTGCGCCGGGGGGGGGGGGGGGGGGGGAGCGGGGGGGTGTTTTGGAAATAGTGTATTACTTCCCATAGTTCAAGACTTTGAGGATGATGATCCTCCCGTGAGTGTCTAATGCAATCTAGTAATTTAAATGGAAGATTCTTCTTCACTAGGATGGCTTCTCCCCTACTCCTTGTATTAAAAGACGAGAAAAAAACCCCGACCAAACCGCCCTGCTTTAACGTCAAGTGTTCCTTGCCATCAAGGTGCATCTCCTGAAATTGGACAACATTCACCCTCTCTTTTTGAAGACTAGAAAGTATATTTTTCCTCTTGACTGGCAGATGGCTCCCCTTAATGTTCCAGGTACAACATTTAAGCACATCATTATCCATAACTCATTGTAGCAACATTTCAACTCGAGAGTTTCACATCGAATTATGCATCCCTGATGAATAAAAGACTCATTGAGCCTAAAAACTGTACCACCTAAAATACTAGAACTAAAAAGTTCTCAAAACTTTCCAAAGCTAAACACACACACAAAAAAAACAAAGAATGAAATAAAATCCAAAATGCCAAGCACACTCGATTGGGAATTGGGGACGCTTACATATCTCAAAACTTTATCTTGTGCCCTCTACCAATATGGAATCCTGGGCAATTAACAACAAAAATCGGGCTTGAACTGCCCTTCGGTTGGCACTTAGTTATTGCAACTACCTTTGTAACACCCTCCAGCTTGAGCTGCACCCAAGACACAAGCAAAGAAAGAGAAAAAGAGTAGTAATACTAACGAAGAAGTTAAAAGTGAGTACTCAACCCAGTCCCGGCTATAATTTAATACTGGTTAATACCAGAATAATCCAACAAAATCTCTTTAGGAGAAACATGATTATCTAAATATCCAGCTTACATTAAAATGTCCATAAAGTTTTCGCTTTCTCTGGAGAGTCACACGAGTTCGTGGATCCATTGAAATCAATGCAGAGCACCGCTGGATACCGTAAGGAATACTGAATCCAGAGTTCCCTTACTCTTCTCCTGATCTCATCAAAAGATTTTCTTTCCTGAATCACCGCCGCTAAAATGTCCTGAAAGAACGTAATCCTGGAGCTCTCGTGAATTAAACCCATCAGATCTTCCCCCGGGTTCTGAAAGCTTCCACCAGTCTTTGTTTGTCCCCATAACTATGTAATCGCGTAATGACAGGATGAAGGCGTTGGTCTGAGTCTGACTTCCGTGCCGTAGCCGATGAACTGTCTCACTCTTCACCCGTCCCTCCTCAGTTTCGAAGTGAAGGAATCACTGCAGCCAGTTCTTGAAAAAACTCACCAGCTGATCACCTTCTGTCTCCTCCAGCAGACCGACGATGTAAATATTCTTCATCCTATTCCTGTTCTCGAGGTTGTCATCTTGTTCAGTTAAGGTGCAGACTGAACGGTTCTTCAATCATGGCTTCAATCATTTCACATAACTTGGTGAACTCAGTGACCAAGGCCTGGTGAGTAACTGGGTCCATTGAACGAACAGAGTGGGTTGCAGCCACAGCCTCAGACATGCTCGATGCTTCTGACGGGTGCACCGCTTGTTGGGACTTACTCGATCCTTTCCCCATGTTTTGTCATTTCCATTTGACAAAACGGGATTAGTAAAGGTTCTATCGCTCTTTTAGCGTTGAAGTTTAAGTAAATGGCTGGGATGGGGTGGGTTAGAGAACCACTTTGCCCGTGTGTTGATGCAGAGCCCAGCAAAGCAGACCTTCTGGATCCCCGCCATTTTGTATTCTCCCATAACATTTAATCGATATTATCATTCCATTTTGCATTATATTCCTGCAGGTTCTGAAGTCGTGTCATTTGATAGCACTGTCTACATTTCCCCCCACACTGCCCATTGCTGCCCATTCCTCGATAATCCTTGATTGTGTTGTTACTTATAACCTTCCGTCTGACCCTCAAAAGAAAAATCCAATCTCTCTGCCTCCATTGCTCCGTGGGAAAGAGTGTTCCAAAGACGCACAGCACTTTGAGAAAACAATTATAAACATTATGATCTGAGTGTGAGATGAGTTTTTTGTGTCTCCTTATTTGAGAAAAGATATGATTACATTGGAAGCAATTCAGAGTTATTTCATTTCACGTATTCCTGGGGTGAACGGCTGATATTAGAAAGGCTTTAAAAGGTTACTCTTGGAATGAGAGAAAAAAAACATACGAGACCTTGAGGAGAGTGGATCAGGTATATACCCACTGGGTGTTTGTATCGTCCAAATTTATTGTCATTGTTATAGAACCTCTAATGTGTGGAGGCAGGACATTCCGTCCATTAAGTCCACACTGACCAAACAGCAAACAGCATCCCACCTGGACGTGCCCCCAATCTTATCGATGTAACCCTGCATTTCCCATAGCTAACCCACCTAACCTAGGCATCCCTGGGCACTATGGGCAATCCACTTTAAACTGCACATCTTTGGACTGTGGCAGGAAACTGGAGCACTGGGAGGAAACCCACACAGGCATGGGGAGAATGTTGCACCTCCACATAGAGGGTCGCCCGAGTTTGGAATTGAACCCAGCTCCTTGGTGATATGAGGAAGCAGTGGCACCCACAGATCCACCATATTGCTCCGTTAGTTCTGTTAGTAACTTGTGACTGACTAGAGAAATCTGCCTGACTTGTTCTTATCACTGAACCTGACCCAGTCTGAGACCATTATCATCGGTCATATCACCAACCTGGTTACATTTAAAATTTGTTGTGAGCAGTGGAGGAGTGGGACTAGAAAAGGAAAGAGTGACACCCTCCATCCTCAGTCACAACTGGAGTGAGAAAGAAAATCACAAAGTGGGAATTCATTCAAGTGGGAATTCTCTTTCCCAGAAGTTTGAGATGGCTGAATCTTTGTATTATATCGAGGCTGGCTTCGGCTGATTGTCCATAGACAGGTGAATCAGGGATAATGGAGCATGGAGAGAAAAGTGCAGCTGGGACCACAATGAGATGAGCCACAACTTTATTTACGGGTGGAATAGTGTTAAAGGGCCGAATGGCCCCCTCGTGTCCCTCAGTCCTATGTTCTCATGTTCCACTCAGCCCTTCGGATCTGCTATGCAGCGGCAGATCGAGGCCACTCCGATGGTTAGGTGCAGTTTTGTGAATGTACTTGGAGGCTGGATCAGGAAGTGACACTCACCCCCAATCCCTGTTTCCAGGCTACCCCTCTCCACGACGTCTGCGCCAGATGTGGGCCGTATTACAGACCCAGATTTACTGTGAATATAGCCCCCATACTCCACTCAGGGTTAATTCAAACAAATCCTCTGCTCGCCCGAATGTAGCATTACACAACACAACTTCCGGGATAATAACCAGTTACTTTGCAAAAGCATAACATGTGAAATTAAAAAGTAGCAAAAAGAGTAGGCTATTCGGCCCCTCAAGCTTGCATTGTCATTTAATAAGAACCTGGCTGATCTACTCCAGTGCTCGTCTCCACTTTCTTGCCGACTCCTTGTATCCCTCCACACCTCTCTGGGTTAGAGAATTCCAGACATTTACTACCTTCTGAGAGAAGACATCACTTTGCAACTCAGATTGAAATCGAAGTTTCATATTTGGTATCTATTACCTCGAGTTCGAGACTCCACCCAGGAATGGTCACAACTTCTCAACATCTACCACGTCAACCCCTCTCTGTGTCTTGTACGTTTCAGCAGAACCACTCCTCATTCATATAAACCCCAATGAATAATCGCCTCTCTATTTTAGAGATTCTAAATAACACAACCCTTTCATTCCAGGAACTCGCCTAATGAACCAACCTAGTTACTTGCTGCATCAGCATGCTGAGTTTATGTTTCATACACTGGAAGGCTCCAATCCCTTTGTACTGCTCCTTTTCTGTAAGTCCTCTCCATTAAATAACAACCTGCCTTTTGATTCTCAGTGTCATCCACAAACTCGGATGTATGTTGCACTCAGCTCCCTCCTTCTGTCTATCAGTATAGATTGTAAAGAACTGATGCCATCCGACTCATAGCTGTGGTACTCCAGCAGATACAACTATATCATGAAGATTCATTAATCCTGACTCTCCGACTTCTATGTGCTAACCAATCGTCATCCCATATTAATACATTATCCATCATCCTACGAGCTTCTGTCTTGTGTAAGAACTTTTATTTTGTAATACCTTGTGGAAAAACTCTGGAAAGCCTGGTGTCTACCAGATTCCCTTTATCAAATCCGCTTGTTACATTCTCAGGCCTCTCCAGAAATACTTTGCATAATTTTACAGGTCAAAGTATAATTTAACTTTCATAAAACCACTCGGACCCTGCATGAAGCTTTTCTAAACGTAGATGCTGGCCGAGTTTTCCAAATTAAGCTCGCCCCACATGCTTTCATTTGGCCTTTATGCGTCTAACTCTTTCCCATTCATATGTTTGTCCGAATGAGTTTTAAATGTTGTAGTTGTACTGGCATCTACCACTCTTCCTCTGACAGCTCATTCCAAACGCAACCTGTGTAAAAAAAAAGTTGCCCCTTCGTTCTTTTTAAATCTTTCCTCTTTCACCTTTAACCTATGCCTTCTATGGCTGAACTCCCCCATGCCGTTGGAAAGATCTTGGCTATTCACCCTATCCATATATCTCATGATTTTACCACCCAACCTCCCACACTCCATCTGTTACTAACTTCAAGAACAAGCATTTAAAGATAAGCACTGCAAATTTGAAACAATATTAAACATGACAGGTAAACAATACTCAGCCCAAACTTCGCATGGCGATTTGTTTTTTTCTCCATATTACAACACTAAGGCAGCATGAAATGCTTACCAGTGCCAATAAGACGTCAAGCACCTCGATTCCTTTGTCTAACGGGGCGATGATCTCGACAGTGAAAACGTATCTATGGCCAGATCTATATAATGCCACATAGTCAGCATTCTCCCTCCTGGTCTTTCTATGACATTGTCTGGTTGTGTCTTCTTTATCTTGCACTCAATAGAGAGAACCCCTTTCCCCCCATTCACACCTTCATTTAAACACGTTTTACGTCATCCACTCGTTCACCTGTGCTTAAAGCCGGTTTATCTTTACCACACCCTCTTTTCCCTGTCACCCATCCTTCACATCTGACAAGGGATTAAGAATCCCATTTTCCAATTCTTTTCAGTAGTGAAGAAGTGTCACATTTGGCTTAAAATGCTAATGCGTTTTCTCTGTCTCTGCAGATGCTGACAGACCTGCTGAGTTTCTCCAGAATGAATAGGCACAGAACAAAATTTCAACTAAACAAATAATTATGGATACTGTAAATAAAAATACAAAAAATCGCTGGAGAAACTGGGAGCTTTGTAAAGGGTCACTGGACCTGAAAGTTTAACTCGGCATTCACTCCAGAAGATGCTGCGACATTTTCAGTAGTTTCTTCAGCAATTTCTATTTTTGGAAAATTTCCAAAGAACGAGGTCAAAGATGCTCAAACATCCTGTCCAGCATGGCGTGCCATACTGGGAACTGAACAATAATGCATGACCCTTAGTCCACCATTCAAATCCCCCTGAAATGAAGGTGAATACACCATTTATCAGCCTACCTTCTTTCTACTCCTGCAATATTACTTTCACTGACTGGTGTACAGGGAGATACAGATCGTTTTCAATGTTACAGCTTCCCACTTGCTGGGTTTATATACTCTGGTCAGCGTGTCAATGTCATTCCAATTATTGACTTCTGTCTTCAGAACTCATTGCCTTACATGGACTCAGAGGGCTGTGCAGAAATAAAACAAAAATGGAGCTAAAGTTCCTTTATATTCAACATTTTTCAACCACTCCCTTTGCAAATGATAGGTTTCCATTCTATTGTTCCCATCAAAGTTAACGACATCTCATCTCTCCCATTGCTCTCCTTCGACCACGTATTTGCCCAGTCTCTCCACTTGTCTCAATCGCCTTGGAGTCTTTTTTGCATCCTCCTCATCCAGTCGCAAGCTGACATCGTTTAGTACTGTCAGCAGACTTGGGAATATTGCATTTGAGCCCCTCAACCAAAGACATGATGTGTATTGAGAATATCTGGATGTCAAATCTCGATTCTTGTTATATTCTCTAAGCCTTCCATTAAAAAAAAGCATGGTTTTATTCTTACTCACTGTTTTCTGCCAGCTCTCCCATTCTAAAACCATGACCATATTATTGACCCCCTCTGCACCCCCTCCAATACAATCACATCCTTCCTGTAATGTGGCTCCCATAACGAGCTTTCGAAGCGCTGCTTCTTCACCAGGTGGTTGTGCGCTTTGATGAAGTGCCTCGAAAGCTAGTGCTGCCGAGTAAACCTTTTGGACTATAACCCAGTGTTATGCAATTTTTAGCTTTGTCCACCCCAGTCCAACACCAACACCTCCGAATCAGAATTAATAAGAGACACAGCACTGATCCCTGTGGTACACCATTAGACACGAGCCTCCAATCACACAAACAGCCTTCTTCCATCACCCTCTGTCTCCTACCACTAAAGTTGATTTGGATGCAACTTGGCAAGTCACAAATGAGTCCTACCTGTTCCCTGGTTATTCCGTTCTCCCTAATCTTGCCTGCCAGTAGGTTTCCCTGCCCCTGTGTTAGTCAGTCTCTCCAAGTGATGAATTTCCACCTTTTTACAGCCTTAACTGGCCTCTCCCAGATCCTGCCATTATTTGTCTTCAATGTGGAATAGACAGCGAGGGAAGTGTTCTGTTAATTTCCAAGTTGTCATATGTTTTGTGAATTTTCTAAATTTCACTGAGACCCACCTCTCTTTCTTTGAAGCTCAAGAGAACACAGGCCGAGTTTCCTCAACAGGCAATCTCACCATCTGAGGGATTAATCTGGAGAATGTCCATTGCACTTCCTCTGTGGTCAGTATATTCTTTCTGAGATTCGGTCACCAAAACTGTACACAATACTCCAGATACAGACCCATCAACACGCTGTGAAACTGCTTCAACATGTCTTTACATCAATGTTCTGAATCTCTTAAATGAAGGCGAACCAAACTTTAACTTTCCACTTACATATATTCCTCCAAATTCCCTTCACATTCATTGCATTTACGAACCCACTGTGTTCGTATGGAAACCATTCCGAAAATCCAGTGTGTACGACTTTTACTGTTTCCCCATTACCTATGCTTAAGAAACTACTTCAAACAATTCTGAAGTTTATCAAGTATGATTTCTCTATAAGAAATGCATGCTGATTCTCTCCATTATTGCTGTTAATTTCCAGATATCAAAAGTGTCATCCTGTGTAATAGATTCTATAAGTTTCCCTATAGATGTCAAGTTTGTTCGTCTGCAGTTCTTCACACCATGTCTGTTTCCCTTTGTAGCTGTTTAGATCCCTTCCATTCATCAATAGTGCTTGGATCGCGTTTATCCACAATAGCTTCCGGTCTCTGCAGAATGTACAGGAAAATAAAACAAAGTCATCGACAGTGCAATTAACACGACTATTGGTGATTTATTTCTGACATTTTGATAGGAAGTACATCTGTTTCATCAGACCTAGCAATGCTCAATCCAGCTCCATGTTCAAGTACTACCTTGTTACTGATATGAATTGACTCTATGTCTTTAGCTGCAGAAGTCCGATATGATCATTTGGTATTACTGGGGGATTTTCTGGATCTTCCTCCATGAAGACAGATGTAAAGTAACTGGTTCTTTTCATGACCATTTCCCTGTTCTCCACAATGATCTCTCCTCTCACGATTACAAATTTCCACATTTGACCTTGCTTTTATTTTGTTTCATTTGAAATATAGATCTTAGACTGATGCAGTCGTTGTGTTCCTTATCAGTTTCATGGCCTTCCTTTCTGGATCGTTAATTTCTGAGAATTGTCAGCTTTCCAGAATATCTGGAATTATTCTAAAGTTACTTCCTATGATTAGTATATTTTCTAATTTGTTATGTTAACCATCACTGAGTCACTTTCTCACACATTCGTGTTTATACCTGAAATAAATAGACGTATTTTTCAGACTTTGCAATGTTTCTAAAAACTCCTGGTCCTGACCAGATACATTGAGGAACACTGCAGGAGGACAGAGAAGAAATTGTGGGAGCCCTACTTGGCTCTTTTCCATCATTGCTGGCCAACGAGTGAGGTCCTGGACGACTGGAGGATAGCATATGCTGAGCCAATATTCAAGAAAGGCTACAATGATAAACCTGGGAGCTAAAGACCAGTAAACCTAAAATCTAGTGGGTAGGTTACTTTAGAAGATTCAGAGAGATTGGATATACCTGCATTTGGAAATACAGGGTGTGATTCGGAATAATTTAGAATGGTTCAGGAAAAGCACTGCAGGTCAGGCAAAATCCGAGAAGCAGGAAAATCGATGCTTCGGCAAAAGCCTTTCATCAAATTCAGCACGGCTTTGTGCATGGGAGGTCATGACTTGTAAATGTGTCGGAGTTCTTTGATGAAGTGAACAGCAACGTTGAGGAGGTCAGGGCGGTGTACGTAGTCTATAGGGATTCCAGTAAGGCCTTCAGTAAGGTTCACATAGTACGCCGCTCTGGAAGGTTAGATCATGTGGAATTGATGGGGAGCTGGCAACTTAGGTACAAATTGGTTTGATGGCAGGAGGCAGAGAGTAATACTGGAAGAATGCTAGTCAGACTGGAGGCCTGTGACAAGTGGAATGCCTCACGGGTTGGTGCTGGGACCACTGCATATTACGTATATCTATGATTTTGATGAGAATGTACAGACATGGTTTGTAAGTTTGAAGACGACACAAAAACAGGCGGCAGCATGGAGAGTGAGGAAGGTTATCATAAATTTCAGAAATTACAGCAGTACTTTGATCAGCTGGGGAAGTCGGCTGAGAATTTGCAAATGGCTTTTAATATTGGTCAGTGCAAGTTCTTGCATTTTAGGAAGTCAAATCAAGGTTGGAGTTTCATGGTGAATGGTTGGGATCTAAGGAGTGTAGTGGAACAGAGGGACCTTTGGATACAGCTGGAAGTTGATTCAGAGGTATACAGTGCAGTGAAGAAAGCTTTTGGCAAAGTGGCCTTAATCAGTGTATATCACTGAGTATCAAAATTAATGAGTTACGTTGCAGTTATACAGGATGCTGCTGAGGCCATATTGGTAGCGTTATGTTCAGTTTTGTTCACTTTGCTATAGGAAGGATGTTATTAAACTGGAAAGAATGCAGAAAAAAATTATAAGGATGTTGCCAAGGACTCAATGGACTGGGGAGAGGTTGGACAAACTAGGACTTTTTACTTATGTGTGTGTGAGACTGAGGGAGGATCATATTGAAGTCTGTAAGATCATGGCAGGCATGGAAAGAGTGAATGTGCCCAGTTTTTTTTCCCCAGGGTTGGGCAATCACAAACTAGAGAGTATCAGTTTAAGGTCAGAGGAGAAAGAATAAAAGGGAACCTGAGGAACAACCTTTTTACACACAGAGGCTGGTACGCATATGGAATGAGCTGCCAGGGGAAGTGATTGAGGCGGTTACATTAACAACCTTTAAAAGGCATTTGGATAAATACACGGATAGGAAAGGATTAGAAGCAAACTGGGCAATGACAGGGAAATGGGATTAGTGTGGATGGCAATTTTGGTCAGAATAGATAGTTTGGGCTGAAGGGCCTGTCTCCGTGCTGTCGGACTCTATGACTCTAACAACCATTTCTTGTCTCCCACTGAATGTTATATTGTACTTTCCCAATTCACTGGAACTGTCTTGACCCTTTAGCCTCCAGTCTTCCATGATGTTAAACGAGAAAGTTCAAGCATTCTATATTGTACGCAGACGCCGTATAAAATGCACCTTATTAATGTTATTATTCCTTAAAAGCTGCTTCAGTACAAGGCTATTAATTCGTCATTCTGACCACACAATACCAAATCCAAAATAAACTGCTCTCTAGTTTGCTTCACAACATACTGTTTAACCTATCTCATATACACTTAGGAATTTATTTTTCACAACATGAGCAGTCACTTAGTTAATACAGTTTAGATGCAACTTGAGACCATCCAATAAGATTGCAGTATCCACAATACTTGCCTATCTAATTTCCGAAGCATGTGATGCTAAGATTTTCTGCTAGCTTTTGGTTTTGATATATAACACACCAATATTTGCTACTCCTTGATATCTGTAAGCTCTACCTAAACTGATTCTGTGGAAGCTGAGGGAAAAGTCTGTGTCGTTATTAGTGACAGATTTGGACAAGACATTCGGGGAGCCTCACCTCGACGCTGAGATGATCTGAAGAAATGTCCTGCAATACAGGATAAGCATAGATATCCTCCCCGCTCTGTCAGGATAAGAGTTACCGTATACTCTCGGCTCACTCACACTCACTATATATCTGTTATAGCACCTACCCTCCGAACAAGGTTCACGCTCTCTTTCCAGATAAGGCTCAGGCACTACCACTCTCACTACTGAATTCAGTAACTTTCTTCCTCACTTTCTCTGTCACCTATGCAATACCCCCCCCCCACACACACACACACTAATAATGCTATTTTGATTCAAAGCTGTCGACTGACTAATTCCAGACACCTCACAATTCTCCTAACTACACCAGCACGAACAACAGGGTAACCCATTCCCACTCTCCCTCCCACCCTCCCTTTCTCCCATTCCAGGAGGAAGAGCCTGGAGTAGGACAGAAAGGCAAAGCCTGGTGGTGGAGTGCCCGATATCCATTCCCTCACCTCCTCCCCTTACCATGTGGGTCGGACACTGGTACAAGCCAGAGAGGACTTGGACGCCCCATGTGGAAATTCTGAAACATCCACGTCCCACTGACCGATTAAGGAGCAATGTTCAGTGAAAGACAATTGTCACTTTAAACCCACTGGCAGTTCCAACGACAGTCGTTTCACATCCAAAAATAGACACAGATACCTCATTACACAGAGACACAGACAAAAAAAAAACAGAAGTATTGGCAAACACCCCAATAGGGAGGAGATAGCAGAGCCATTTAGGGAGGAGATAGCAGAGCCATTTAGGGAGGAGATAGCAGAGCCATTGGCCTGGATTTTTATGTCGTCATTGTCTACGGGAATAGTACCAGAGGACTGGAGGATAGCGAATGTGGTCCCATTGTTCAAGAAAGGGAGTAGGGATAGCCCTAGTAACTATAGGCCAGTGAGTCTGACTTCAGTGGTGGGCAAAGTCTTAGAGAGAATGGTAAGGGATAAGATTTATGAACATCTGGGTAGGAATAACGTGATCAGGGATAGCCAGCATGGTTTTGTGAAGGGCAGGTCGTGCCTCACAAACCTTATTGAGTTCTTTGAGAAGGTGACTAAGGAAGTGGATGAGGGTAAAGCAGTAGATGTTGTGTATGTGGATTTTAGTAAGGCGTTCGATAAGGTTCCCCATGGTAGGCTAATGCTAAAACTTCGGAGGTATGGCATTGAGGATACATTAGAGGTTTGGATTAGGAATTGGCTGGCTGGAAGGAGACAGAGGGTAGTAGTTGATGGATTATGTTCATCTTGGAGCGCAGTTACTAGCGGTGTACCACAAGGATCTGTTTTGGGACCATTGCTTTTTGTTATCTTTATAAATGATCTAGAGGAAGGACTTGAAAGCTGGGTAAGCAAGTTTGCGGATGACACAAAAGTCGGTGGAGTTGTGGATAGTGAGGAAGGAAGTGGTAGGTTACAGCGGGATATAGATAAGTTGCAGAGCTGGGCAGAAATGTGGCAAATGGAATTCAATGTAGCTAAGTGCGAAGTCGTTCACTTTGGAAGGAATAACAAGATGATGGATTACTGGGCTAATGGTAGGCTACTTGGTAATGTGGATGAGCAGAGGGATCTTGGTGTCTATGTACACAGATCTCTGAAAGTTGCCACCCAGGTAAATAGTGCTGTGAGGAAGGCATATGGTGTACTGGGCTTTATTGGCAGAGGAATTGAGTTCCGGAGTCCTGAGGTCATGTTGCAGTTGTATAAGACTCTGGTGAGGCCTCATCTGGAGTATTGTGTGCAGTTTTGGTCGCCATACTATAGGAAGGATGTGGAAGCTTTAGAACGAGTGCAGAGGAGGTTTACCAGGATGTTGCCTGGAATGGTAGGAAAATCTTATGAGGAAAGGCTGAGGCACTTGGGGCTGTTCTCATTGGAGAAGAGAAGGTTTAGGGGAGATCTGATAGAAGTGTATAAGATGATTAGGGGTTTAGATAGGGTAGATACTAAGAACCTTTTACCGCTGATGGAGTCAGGTGTTACTAGGGGACATAGCTTTAAATTAAGGGGTGGTAGGTATAGGACAGATGTTAGGGGTAGATTCTTCACACAGCGGGTTGTGAGTTCATGGAATGCCCTGCCCGTATCAGTGGTGAACTCTCCTTCTTTATGGTCATTTAAGCGGGCATTGGATAGGCATTTGGAAGTTATTGGGCTAGTATAGGTTAGGTAGGATTCGGTCGGCGCAACATCGAGGGCCGAAGGGCCTGTACTGCGCTGTATCCTTCTATACAAACACACACAATATTTACAGGGAGATAGGCATACACACACAGAGACATATACAGTCACATACAAATAAACACAAACACAGTTAACGTAGAACATAGAACAGTACAGCACAGAACAGACCCTCCAGCCCACGATGTTGTGCCTACCACTGATCCTCATTTATGCACCCTCAACTTTCTGTGAACGTATGCATGTCCAGTCGTCTCTTAAATGTCCCCAATGACCTTGCTTCCACAACCGCTACTGGCAACGCATTCCATGCTCTCACAATTCACTGTGTAAGGAACCCGCCTCTGACATTACGTCGATACTTTCCTCCAACCAGCTTAAAACTATGACCCCTCGTGTTAGTCATATCTGCACTAGGAAATAGTCTCTGGCTATCGACTCTATCTATGCCTCTCATTATCTTGTATACCTCAATTAGGTCCCCTCTCCTCCTCCTTTTCTCCAATGAAAAAAGTCCGAGCTCAGTCAACCTCTCTTCACAAGATAGGCCCTCCAGTCCAGGCAACATCCTGGTAAACCTCCTCTGAAACCTGTCGAAAGCATCCACATCTTTCCTATAATGGGATCAGAACTGATTAAGAAACACATAGGTTGATACACAGACAGACAGACGTAGACACACAAACACACAGATAACAAGCAAATAGACACACACACACACACGCGCGCGCGCGCACACACAGGCATATACACACATACAGACGCGCACACACTAACACACACAGACACACAGAGGAACAGAAACAAGTGTCATTAAGATGCAAATCGATATGTTTCGGATTTGTAAGGGAATCAAGGATTCTAGGGGGAAGGCAGAAGAATGAGGTTGAGGTACATATAAGAAATTACTTAACGGAATTTTACAATCGATGGGCCGAATGGCCTCATTCTGCTCTTTGCTTTAATGTTCTTGTGGTGTTGTGCTATCAGGTATTCTCTTTCTGAGACAGCAGCAGAGGCTGGGTTTGATACATATTTGATTGGAAAGGGTCAGTGGGAATTGGGGCAGGTTTGAAGTCCAGAATGCTTTCTGGCTATTCCTCATTATTGTGTCCTTATCTCTGAAAAGAAGTGGTTATTTGATGTTAGGTTAACTTTGTTTAAAATAACGGGTGCCACAATGACATAAGGACGTCACTTTCACTTTAGTGTTGTGCTATCTGTGGTGTCCTCATCCTCAGGGAGCAGTGAAGACTCGGTTGTTGAAGATATTCAACACTGAGCTTGACTGATCTTTGCTGGACAGGGGAGTCAATGTTTATTGGGAACAGACAGGAGAAGGACAATCGGATTAGTTATGAGTATTCTGAATGGTGCAGCCAAAAGTCCAACTACTGCCCCTACCGCATGCGCTGTGCCATCAATCCACCCTTGAGGCTGTTACAGAGATGTACTGCTGCCCCGACCGCATGTTTTGTTCCCTCAATCCACCCCTCAAGGTGATCACAGAGATAGACTGCTGCCCCTAACCCATGTGTTGTTCTCTCATTCCACCCCGAGGTTCTTACAGAGATATACTGCTGCCCCTTCTCAATGTGTTGTTCCCTAATCCAGCCATCGAGGCTGTTGCAGAGATATACTGCTGCACCTACCCCATGCGTTTTCGCTCAATCAACATCTCGATGCTGTTACAAAGTAGGGGACCACCCCTTCCAATCAGGCTGGATCGTTATAATGAAACGGTAGAAGACCATTCTTCCCCTCGAAGGAGTTACACAGAAATAGAGAATGAAGTAACTCAGCTCGTTGAGTACATTACACAGCCCAGGAGGAGACCATTCAAACCACCTTAGGTGCTACGCAGGAACGGGGAATCTGACGCTAACGGGAAATAGAGAGTCGAGATAAATGTTTATTTTCAGGTTGCAAAGCTGTAACTTGCGTATTGCTGTAGAGATCACTGTGGGATCGTCAATGACAAATAATCTGTATCAAAGAACGGAACTGAATGGCGCGAAACTCAATTAGCGCATCACCAAGATGATCATTCAAGATGTCGTCAAATGGAGGTACTGAGTCTGCAATGTGATACAGACAGGGAAGGTTTGTGAGCAAACCTTCAGCAGAAAGAACATAAGATAAGTTGTCTATTGTGGCAGGAAGGATAAAACAATGGCGAACAATTTAAATGGAGAGAGATTGCAGAACTCTGTGATCCAGGCCATTTCCATGTTCCTGGGACATGAATCATATGAAGTCAGTCTGCAGATGCAGCAAATGATTTGGAAAGTAAGTAGAATGGTGCTGTTTCTGGCAAAGTTTATCACGTTTAATGAGGAATGTATTACTGCATCGGAATGGGGCATTGCTGAGATCACATCGGATACACTGTGTGCAGTTTTGATCGCCTAAACTTAAAAACAATATATATAATTCTTTCAGGAGATTTTCATAGATGTTTCCCTTCACACATTCCTGGAAGGAAGGCCTTTTTTTATGGGCTTATCAGTTTAGATCTGAGATGAGAAATCTTCTTGGACCATACATGACTTTCTGAAAGGTGTTTCAGCTGGATGCATGTTTCCTCTTGATAAGGAGTTTAAGTCTAGAGAATAATTTTAAGAATAAGATGCATTGATATCAACACACATATTATATAGACATCGACCGATATTTACAAATCACACAGACGCATATAAACATGTCATCAGATGATAAAGCAGGGACTTTTTCTTCTAATGAAAGGCACTGTGGACAACAAGAGCGATGACACACCTTCATATCGTCCATTATCATCCGTTCCAGAGAATGCTCCAGGAAAGCACACATGGCCCAGTTTGATGTTCAGTTGACATTATTGCATGGTTCAACATAGAGAGGGAGAAAAATATTCCCTGCCTGAGAAGCAGCAGCTGATTGATCCCTCTCTCTTACTTTGTCCACAGATCGCAAAATGTGAGACCATAAAATCCCTGAGTTATATTCACCACTCGTGAAGGATTCCTAGTGAGGTCTCATTGGAAACTCTCCACTGCTGGAAGCAAAGGGAGTTCAGCCAAATCCAACGGTTCCACAAATAAATCCCATTACCAGCAGCTTATGTGAGCAGAATAATTTCAAAGGCAGAAGAACATTTGGGACAATCTATCTTTTACCATTTGTTGTGAGTTCAACTTCCTGCATTTCACATTTTTCTCAAAAATGACCCAGTCTGAGTCCTATACAATTGGTCATAACACTAAACTGGCTACTTTTAAAATTTGATGTGATCAGTGGAGGAGTGGGACTGGAAAAGGACAGTGACCCTCAACATCTGTCGGAACACAAATGAAAAACTCTTACTGGACTATTCAAGTGGGAATTCCCTTTACCAAACGTTTGTGGGGCCTGGATGTTTGCATTTGTTCAAAGTTGTGATGTATTCAAACATTTGACAGACAAGTGTATGTAGGAAAATTATATACAGACAGAAAAGTGCTGCTGAAACCACAATCAGAGCAGCTACGATCTTAGTGCCTTGTGGAGCAGTGACAAAGTATCTAATGACCCATTCCTGCTCCTCAGTCCAATGTTTCTATGTTCAATTCAGACCCTCAAACCTCCTGCACTGTTGTTGATGGGGGCGTCTTGCTCCAAATACCTGGTCCACAGTAACACAGGATCTCATCATTCCCTCCAGGCTGTCACATAGTTTGGTGTCGGTTGGAAAATGTTACTTCAAAACCCAGGCTGGGTTCGAAAGTCAACTCTGGTCTCTTTACAGAGTGTCTCCTCTCTGTAACTTGTGCTTCATTTGTTGGTCATGGTATTTTTGGGGGCCAAAAATCTTCTCAGTCCCGGAACATCTCTTCAGGAGATCCTCAGGGTAACTTTCTCAGCACAACCATCTTCAGCTGCTTCATCAATGTCTTTCCCCATCATAAGACCGGAGGTGGGGATGGTCCCTGAGGGTTATACAATGTTCAGAACATTTTGTCTCCCATCAGATCCTGATGAAGTCTGTGTCCGTGATCAGTAAGACCCGGACAGCATTCAGGCTTGTGCTGTTAAAGTGTCGGTAACATTCATGTAACAGTGCTGTCAGACACAGTTAAAGGAGGAGCTCATTCGACACCTCAAGCTGGTTACATACAGAAATGTGGAAGCCATTCAGCCCATCGAAACTATTGACCAAGAAGAGGGACAGCCCATTCAATACTCCTACTTGTTCCACTGGAAGTGAAGGGGTCTGGTCAGTACATCGAGGTTTTGAACAGGATCAGGTAGAGCCCAATCAGACCCATGAACCTGTTCCATGGGACCTGGAGGAGGCCATTCAGCCCCACGAGATTGTTATACATGAACAGGAGGGTGTCATTAATGCTCCAATACAACAAACCAATGGAGCAGGGACTGCACTCATGGATGGCTGTACGAGGTTCCTCGTGGGTCCATTGCCGGTGGAACGTCTGCTACTTTAACGTGGTTTGCTGGCAGTGAGGAGGGAAGCCAGATCCTTTGCATCAAGTCTCAAAGAGGCATCTTCCATCTCTGAGTAGACAGACACATGTTCTCCATGGACGTCAGAAAATGATGGGAATGGTTAACTGTTTGAGAATGAAAGCATTATAGCTGCTGTCAGGATTTTGCATAAGGTTATGTTCAGTGTAGGATCACATACGATAAGCACTATATTCAAAGTCGGACCTTCTCTCTGTCTCTCTCTCTCTCTCTCCCTCTCTCTCTCTCTCTATCGATATAGGGAGTGGGGGTGGGGTGAGGGGAACGTCCTCAGAGTCTCTTGTAACCCGATTAAAAACAAACCATGGATTTTATCACCTTATCAATGTCTGTTTAGAATATCATGAGAGACGTCCATTCCCTTTAAGTTTCAATGCAATCATCTTTCATTCTCTCACAGCGCTAAATATTAATCTTCATTCACCCCTCATTTTACCATCATCCCAGGGATTAGTCTGGTGAAACACCTTGCACTCTCTCTGTGGCAGGACGATTATTTCTTGTAAAGGAAGAAAAAACTGTCCACAACGTTCCAAAGATTGTCTCAACCGCACTCTTAAGGTTGATCACATTAATCCCTTTTCCTCCCTGAGGCATCTCCGTTTCTTTCCGGTGGTGAAAAAAAAAACTTTCCTTCTCGCTACACTGCGACTGACGAGGAATTTAAAAGCTCCTTACATCCATGTCTGAGCATCAACAAAGCCAACATCAGAGGTGCTACGCGAGATGAACATCACGCTCAGGAAATGACTAAGAAAGATTGAAATAAGGAATGGTCACCCACCTGAATGGAAATAAGCTGTAGAAATATTGGAAACAGGCAGAAGAAGGGAGCTATCTTCCCTTTTGTTCTTCCCTCATCGGTCAGGCAGCATGTTCTGCCTATCTTGAACTGAGTGTTTGTTTCAGCTGTTCCACAGGACAGTAAATAGTAAAACACATTGCTGTGGGTTGACAGTCACATAGAGAGCTGATCAGGGAAGGATGACTCATTGCCTTCTCTAAAGGACATGAAGCAAGCAGATGGGCTTTTTATACTTAATGATGATGGATTCACTTCCATGCCAGCAATTTCCTTCATATTAACAGATTATTATTCTGTGGCTCTAGATCATGCGTCAATGACTTGACACCATGCATTATCTTCCCGTCAGAGAGTTTCTGTTCAGAGAACAATTTAAACATTGTAAGTGCAATTACGTTGTGATGGACATGTTTTTAGAAGGGGCTTGAAACAGTTGATTCCGGATTTATCAGAGGGTCAAAAGGTGGTTTACTCAGAAGGTGCACTGTGCCTGAGGAGGAGACTGGAATATCATGATGGGGGTATTGGAGAGGATATGGAGATATCGACCTGAGCAGGGCTAGAAGGATTATGGCGTTTTAGAGTTCCTTCTCGCAATTTTGTGAGTAACTTGAAAGTAGTAATTGGCTCATTATAATTTCTAAAGAATGGAATGTTTGTTTGGAGCTGAAGACGTAGACTTCCACCTTTCCTAATTTTAATAAAATGAGCAACAATTCAGTTTAACCTGCTTTAATAGACTTACCAGGAACACCAACTATAGCGAGGATGGAACAGTAACCAGCTTGAATAACAATCAGTACATCATAGATCCATCATGCTAATGATATCCAAGGTTGGGAAAGCCAGTAAAGACGGTAGTTTAAACTCCTGTCCATTGTTGGAACACTCCAGTCTAAAGTTGTCAAATTGTGATCCATTGTTGGTACATTCCAGTCTAATGTTGCCAGATTCGGATTCGTTGTTGCAGCATTCCAGTCTAATGTTCTCAAATTCTGATCAATTGTTGGATCATTCCAGACTAACGGACACAGATTCTGTTATTTGCTCCCCCTCTCTCTGTAGCTGCTGATTCCTGTTCGTGCTGCGGGTGATGCTCCCACTCATTCTATGGGATAACACATTGAACTGTGTCTCTCAGTAATAGAAAAGCAAACCCTCCAGTGACACATTTAGGATCAAAGGAGACTGACATTAATCACAGTCAGTGAGCAAATAGGTCCAACAAACACCTTTCAATTCAATACTGTTTTATTAAAATTCAAAATAATGAATGAAATTTACACACCCTGGATTAGATATGTGAGGGTGAGTGAAGGAACGAATGTTGGGGCTTGTAGATCAACTGAATGGAACCATGCAATCTGCATGTGATATGGAAGAAATGCTTTAGGTTTATTGGAACATAAATATGCTTCTCTGCTCAGTAATTACAATATCAGTAAAACATTGAGAGAACGTTTACAGTTCATGACTGACAAGAAAATGTGTCTCAAAGAGCGTGGGATTATAACAGATAGACGGTATGGATATGTTAAAAGAGAATTGTACCTAAGAGACAATGGGGACTGCAGATGCTAGAGAATTCAGTGTAGATAAAGTGTGGTGGCGGAAAAGCAACAACACTTCAGGCAGCATCCATGGAGCAAGAGAGTCAACATTTCACGCAGGACCCTTCTTCAGGACTGGGGAGGGGGAAGGGGGATGAAAGACAAATCGGTGGTGGGAGTGAGGCTGAGGGAAAGGTAGACAATAGGTGAATGAAGATGGGAGGTGATAGTGATAGGTCGGTGGGGAGTGCAGAGAGGATCTGTAGGTCAGCTCGAGAGGGCGGATCTGAGTCAGAGGGTTGGATCTGGGATCTGGGTTGGGGAGGGAAGATTTGCAAATTAATGATCCAATGTTCATGCCGTGTGTTTGTTGGTTCCCGAGGCAGACGATGAGGTGTTCCTGGTAACATCCTGCCAAATCTCTTCTGAACCTTCTCCAGCTTAATAATATCGTTCCAATAACAGAACTGCGCAGAGTACTGCCGAAAGGCTTTACCAATTGCCAGTGCGATCCCAGCAAGATTTCCCAGCTTCTAAAATCAATGGTCTGAGCAATAAAGGCACCTCGAGACGTCAGTCTCCCTATATGCTGCAAAGAATTATACCTGTGCCCTTGGCTCCCTCTTTTCTACAGCACTATCACTGCACTACCATTAATTGTATAAGCCCACCCCTTGTTTGTTTTACCAAAATGCAATACCTCACATTTATCCAAGTTAAAATCCATCTGCCACACCTCAGCCCAGTGAGTGATATTACTACCCCCTCCCCTACCCCTTCAAATTTAAAAGACTCTCCCTCACAATAAAGCCTACAAACACCAGCCTTGACTTTCACAAAGACACAGAGCTTGGTTTGCCTTGCGCAGGCAGAGGAAAGAGTGGGTAAGGAGAGTCTGGAAAGGAAACAGTTGCCTAGTATCAATGAATAATTTTAGGAAGAGGGAAGCAACATGTTATAAGTTGGAAACAGTGACCGATGTTTGTTGTGCTTTTTCGTCATGTACGGTGTTCAGTATTGGGATTATTTTGAGATACTTCATACTGCAGAGTGTGCTTACAGGATTTCTTTCCCAAATATTGCAGATTATACATAATAGCTGGAAATCGTAGCCTAGCAATTAAAGATGTTCATAGTTTGTCTCAATGACAAAGCACATGATCTCAACATCCTACAGTTGGGGCTAATAACTTTTATTTGTTTAACAATGAGAACTGTTGCTTGTGACTTTCAGTAATGCTAATCAGAATTTAATAAATCCGTACAGAGCTGAAACTTGACACTGAAAATATGACCCAAATTCTGAGCCTGATTTAAGTCTTGTATATTGGATATCATCTCTGCTCTTGTGCCAGAGTTCTGAATTCGGTTCCAGTCCATGAACTTGTGGCAGTGTCACAATCTCTGGAGCAGATGATCAGGATTCAAGTTCTGCCTGTTGTGGAGGTATGTCACAGCATGTCAGAACAGGCTGATGAACACACAGGGGAATCATGTCTCAGCTTGAGAGGCTACTGCTGAGTGGTTGTAGTGTCCCTACTTCAGAGCTGAAAGGTCGAAGGTCAAATACCACAGAGATGTTTAACCCTATGCCGGAACTTAGATTAGATTTCCTACAGTGTGGAAACTGGTCCTTCAGCTCAACAAATCCTACTGACCCTCCGAGGAGCAACCCACCCAAATCCATTTTCTTCTGATTAATGCACCTAACTCTATGGACAATTGAGCATTGCTAATCCACCTGACCTGGATTGTGGGAGGAAACCAGAGCACCTAGAAGAAGCCCACGCAGACACAGCGAGTTTGTGCAAACGCCACACAGGCAGTCACCCAAGGCTGGAACACGTTGATTATAATGGTTTTAGAATTGTGACTTGATGAAGACGGAAAAGATTCCAGTATTGAATTTCAGAATTTTGGCCAGTGATAATTGAAAACGCAGCCATTCGTGTTGACTGGAGTCACATCTGCACTTTCTAGAGGTTTATTCAATCATGGGAAGGATGAATAGTCAAGGTCTATTTCCCAGGGTAGGGGAGTCCAAAACTACAGGGCATAGGTTTAAGATGGGAAGAGAAAGATTAAGAGGGACCTAAATGTCAACTTTAACACGCAGAGGGTGGTGCGAGGACGGAATGAACTGCCAGAGGAAGTGCAGGAGGCTGGTACAAGTGCAACATTTAAAAGGCATGGGTGTATTAATAGGAAGGGTTAAGAGGGATATGGGACAAATGTTGGCAAATGTGATGAGATTAATTTCTTAGACTATCAATCATTATACAAACCCCATCCAAGAATCAACCATTCCTGACCTAATATTTAAATTTGCTATTCACGCTTTCTGCAATTCTCATCTAAATCATTAATATAACTGAAACAAAAACGTAGATCCAACACATGTTCCTGTGCTTCACGGCTGGTCCCATGTTTCCAGTTCGAGAAACAATCCTTCATGAGCACCCTATCTCCAGACATTAAACAGGTGTATAAACAGAAACACGCGCACACAACCCGCCAACAACACCCTGTATCCTGCCATTAAACAGATATACACAGAAACACACAACCCACCAGCACCACTCTGTCTCTTGCCATTAAAAAGTTTTACAGAGAAACACAGACACACAAACCTCCAGCACCACTCAGTCTCTTGCCATTAAACAGAGATTCACAGAAACACACGCACAAATCTCCTCCACCACTCTGTCTCTTGCCAATATACAGATATACACAGAAACGCACACACCCTCCACCACCACCCTGTCTTCTATTATTAAACAAATTTTTACAGAAACACCCACACACGAACCCAACGCTCCACCACTACCCTAGTCTTCTGCAATTAAACAGATATACACAGAAACACGCACATGCAGCCCTCCACCACTACCCGTCTCGTGCCGTTAAACAGATACATACAGAAGCACACAGATACAACCCTCCTCCACTACCCTGTCTCCTGCCATTAAACAGATCAACACAGAAACACGCAAACAAGCTTCCACCACCACTCTGTCTCCTTCTATTGAACAGATATACAGAGAAACACACACACACACCAACACCCGGCTGTCTCCTGCCATTAAATAGTTAGACACAGAAACACGGACAGAAAACCTACCACCACCGCCCTGTCTACTGTCATTAAGCAAATATATACAGAAACAAACACATAACCCTCCACGACCACCCTGGCTTCTGTCATTAAACAGATATAAACAGAAACACACACACACAGCCCTCCATGTCCACCCTTTGCCCTGTCATTAAGCAGATAGACACAGAAACACATACACACGCACACAGAGCCATATTGGGACGCAGACAGGGTAATGTCTTTAATATAGAGAGGTCATTTTTGAGTAAAACATGTATCAAGAGTTACAGCGGGAAGGGGGGAATTGTTTTGAGAAACATATCAGGATGAAGCGAACAGCAAAGCAGACTTGATGGGCCAAATGACCTTATGCTGTGTGGCCTTAAGACGGCAGAATATTTTCCCAAGTATGCAATGGAGGCTGAGTTTGATAAATACTTTACTGAACAGTCAGTTGGACTGTGGGATAGGTTTGAGGGGCTGCAAGGTCCAGAAATTTCTGTATTTGTTTAAGATTAAGACACATTCATTTTAACACACTTATTGTGAAGACATTAAACGTTTTATTGTTATATTACGCAGGCACATGTAGACACATCTACAAATCTAGTAGAGCCAATTTTTGTTAATGAAGTGATTCTGTGCATGACAGCCTCATTGATGCGCCTGCATGGAGCAGAGAATGTGATGGCGTCATATAGTTCAGACAATATTCAAGGAGAGCTCACATGGTACAGTGTGGGGTCTGATAACATCACAGATTCAGCTCAGAGAAAGAAAAATGTAACCTACCTGAGAAGGAACAGTCTATTGTTCCCTTTCGTTTTTCCTGTCCCTCATCACAAGAATGTTTGAGAGCTAAAACAAAAGCGTAGTCGGTTTTACCACTCATGGAGGATTCCTGATGAGAATCTCCCCACTGCTTGAAACAAAGGGAATTCAGACAAATCCAACTGTTCCAGCAAGGAATCACATTGTCCGAATTTTGTGTGAGCAGACTAACTTCGGAAGTAATTATTCAGACTCGATAGAGAGGGGGACAGACAGGAGATTCTGTGACTGCAAATGGTAATCCGGGATGGTGTGTAACCTCCCACGTGCCAAGGTCTACGATATCTTCGAGCGGGTGCAAAATGTTCTCGGGGGGGGGGGGGGGGGAAGATGTTATAAGTCATTGTGCAGTTGGTACAAATGACCTAAGTAGAAATAGTGATGAGGTCCTGCAGAGTGATTATAGAGAGCTAGGGAAGAGGATAAAAACCAGGAACATGACAGCAGTAATCCCCGTGATACTTCCAGTTTAATGTGCTATTGAGGGTAAGAGCAGGAGGGTATAGAAGATGAATGTGTGAGTAAAGAATTGGTGCAGGGGGCAGTGGTTTAAATTTTTAGATCACTGGAATCTTTTGTGGATGACAGGGGTGACCTGTTCAATAAGGATGTGTTATACCTGAACTGGAAGGGGACCAATATTCTGGCAGGCAGATTTGCTAGTGCTACAAGAGAGGAGCTCAAATAGCTTGGCTGTGGTGGTGGTGGGGGGTGGGGGGTGGGGGTATGTCATCCTCAACAGCAGGGAAAACAAGTGCGAGGCTGGAAGGAGATAGAGTAATGAGAAACAGTAAAGTGAAGAGATAGGTTAGGTTGGAACACGGCACGGAGCAAGGAATGCCTGTTGGATTAAATTGCATCTGTTTCAATGCAAGAAGTATTGCATTGAACTCTGGAGTGGATAGGTACATGAGACTGGGATATTATAGCCATTACAGAAACACGGTTAACAGAGGGCCAGGACTGGCAGCTGAAGGTGGGACAGAGATAGTGGAAGGAGGGAAGGGGGAGTTGCATTTCTGATTAAGGCGAGAATCACAGCCGTGATCAGAGATAGAATAACTGACGTATCATCCAGGGCGGCTTTGTGGGTGAATTTAAGAAATAAGAAGGGATTGGTGACATTATCGGGCTTGCAATGTAGTCTCCCGAACAGTAAGCAGGAATTAAAGGAACAAAAGTACGAAGAGAGATTGGGGAGACTTGCGGAACCAATAGGATTGTCATATTGGGAGATTTTAATTTTCCTAACATGCACTGGGACTGACATAGAACTAAGGGATTTGACGGGGTGAATCTATTAAGTATGTTCAGGTAAGTTTACTCAAGCAGTATGGAGAGAGGCCTACTCAGGAAGGGGCAAAACTTGGCCTACTCTTGGGACATAGAGCAGAACAGGCGGCTGAGGTGATAGTGGGGGAGCACTTTGGAACCAGTGCTAATACTTGTATTAATTTTAAAATAGCTATGGAGAGGGACAAAATTGGTCAGCAGTTTCAAGTTCAAACTTAGGGCAAGGTGAATTTTGATGGAATCAGATATGAGCTTACAGGGGTTGATTGGAGCCAAATGGACCTCTAGCAAATAGGAGGCCTTTATAAGTGAGATAGCTAGAGTTAAAGGTCTCCACGTTCCTGTAAAGGTAAAGGGCAAGGTTCATTGGAAAAGGGAACCCTTGATGACAAGTGATACTGAGGCATGGCTCAGCTTCAGGCAGCTGGTATCAAGGGATTGCCTGGAGGTATACAGGGGATACAGGAGTTTACCGAAGAAGGAGAAGATCATGGTGAATCCAAAGAGGTTATTTAAATATATTAAATAAAGGAGAATCACTGCAGTGAGAATATGACGCCTCAAAGACCAAAATGGACAGGTGTATGTGCAACTGCAGGAGATGGGCAAGGTTCTCAATTAATATTTCTCCTATGTGTTTACGATGGTGAAAGACAGGAAGACTTGGGAGCTTGAGAGGTTAATGGTGATATCTTGGGGTAGTCCATATCATTGTTGGATGTATTAGAATGTATGCATGTGGATTTATCTCCTGGTTCTGACCAGATGTATCAAAGAATAAGGCAGGAGGCTAAAGATGAAACTACGGGGACCACTGGCTGATATTTTTACATCATCGTTAATTACAGGTGAGGTCCCAGAAGGCTGGAGGGTAGTGAATGTTGTGTCCTTATTCAAGGAGAGAAGCCAAGAAAAACCTGGGAACTATAGAGCAGTAAGCCTAACGTAAGTGTGCTGATGAGAGTGAGGGAAGTTTTCAGAATTTGCAGCAGGACGTCGATTAGCTGGGGAAGTGGGCAGAGAAATAGGGAAATGGAGTTTAACATAGATAAGTGTGATATCTTGTATTTTGGAAAGTCAAAGCAAGGTGGGAATTTCATGGTGAATGACAGGGCCTTAAGGTGTGTACTGGAACAGAGGGTCTTTGGAATTCAGGTGCATGGTTCTCTGAAATGGAGTCACCGGTAGGGAGGGCAGTGAACAAGGGTTTTGGCACATTGGCCTTCATCAGTCAGGGCATGAGTTTAGAATTTGGGAAGTTATGCTGTAGTTATACCTAGTGTTGGTGAGGCCGCACTTGTAGTGTTGTGTTCCGTTTTGGTTACAATGCTCTCGGAAAGATGTTGTTAAACTGGAAAGAACACAGACAAAATTTACAAGGGTGTTGCCAGGACCTAATCATCTGAGTTACAGAAGCGGTTGGACAAGCTAGGATATTTATCTTCAGAGCATAGGAGACTGAGGGGGAGGAGAACCTTGAAAAGGGTGGTAAAGTGGCTCAGTGGTTAGCACTGCTGCCTCATAGCACCAGGAACCCGAGCCTTGCACATATGTCTGTGTCGAATTTGAACATTCTCCCGATGTCTGCATGGATTTCCTCCGGTGCTTCAGTTTCCTCCCAGAGTCCAAAGATGTACAGGTCGGGTGAATTGGCCATGATTCGTTGCCCATAGTTATCGTTGCCGGAGTCAGGGGTAAATATAGACAAGGGGAATCAGTCTGGGTGGGTGACTGTTGAAGGGGTCGCGGTGGACTTGTTGGCCAAAGGACCTGTTTCCATACTCTAGGGAATCTAATCTAATCTGAACTGTACAAGATCAAGAGAGGCATGGATATGGTGAATGGACACAGCCTTTTTTGTCAGAGTTGGGGAATTTAGGACTAGATAGCATCAATTCAAGGTTAGAGTGTAAAATAAAAAAAAGGGTACAATATAGCCTGAATTTTTACACAGAGAGCGGAATGAGCTGCCAGTGGAAGTGGTTGATGCATTTACATTAACGATATTTAAAAGGCACTTAGACAAGTAAATGGATAGGAACGATTCAGAAGCATATTTGCCAAGTGCAGGGAAACAGGGTTAGAGTAGATGGACATTGGGTCAGTATGGACCAGTTTGCGCCAAACGGCCTGTATTCATGCTGTAGGACTCTATGACTCTATAAGTTGAAGAACATTTGTGCCAAATGCTCATTTTTTTCTTTTGTCATGGGTTTGAATAGTACTGGCACAAAGTTCTTTAAATTTAACGTTGCAGAGATATTGCTTTTCAGTTTGTTATTAGACGTGTGTGTGTGTGTGTGTGTGTGTGTGTGTGTGTGTGTGTGTGTGTGTGTGTGTGTGTGTGTGTGTGTGTGTGTGTGTGTGTGTGTGTGTGTGTGTGTGTGTGTGAAATATCAATATACATGTTTGCAATATCCTCTCATCATTCTTTTTTCCACCATAGCTTGAGTAAGTTTGTTTTGGTCATAAACGTGTTGTTTTAGCAGATGAGAGAAATCTGCCTGACTTGTTTCTAACACTGACTCTGACACCGTCTGATAACTATATCCTTGGCCATATATCCAGCTTAGTTATATTTAAATGTATTTGTGACCAATGGAGGAGAGGAACTAGAGGAAGAGTGATCCAAAAACACAGGGAATAATAGATTCAGTGAGCCAAACATCAGTGTAGGGATGGTTGTTGGAAGGTATTCTGAGGGATAGGATTTACATGCATTTAGAAAGACAAGGGCTGATTAAGGATAGTCAACATGGATTTGCGCGATGGAAATCATGCCTCATTAATGTGATTGAGTATTTTGAAGAGGTGACAATGATTGTCAAAGGCACTGTGATGTACACTGTCAACACAAACATCAACGAGGCGTTGACCAAGGTTCCTCATCGTAGATAGATTACTAAGGTTAGATCACATGGAATCCATGGAAAGCTGACAAGTTGGATATAAAATTGGATTGAAGGTAATGGATATTTTTTCCAGAAAATGGGCTGGAAGCCAGTGTTGTGCTAAAAGTATCAGTGCTGACATCACGGTTTTTTTTAATCGTGTATATAAGTGACTTGGATGTAAATATCGGAGGGACGGGTCGTAAGTTTACAGATAACATCAACTAAATGATGCAGTGGACAGTGAAGGAGATGAGTAGAACGGCACCCTTGACTATCAAAGGGCCCAGGACTGACGGATGGATTTTTTAATTTAGATATTTGTGAGGTTTTGCATTTTGCTAAGTGAATGCAGGGTAGTGCGCTGTGGAATGTTGCTGAACAAAGAAATCTATGGGTGCAGATTCATACTTCCTTGAAAGTGGAATTGCAGGTGGACAGGGTGTTGAAGAACACGGTTGGAATGCTTGCCCTTAATCGGTCAGAACATTGAGTATAGGAATTGATGTGGCATGTTGCGCCTGTAGAAGACGCTAGTGAGGCCACTGTAAGAATGCTGCGCACAATTCCATTGGCTCTGCTGGTGGGAGGAGTATGAGACGGCGCAGTAAATGTTTATAAGTATTTTCTGGTACTGGAGGGTTTGAGCTTCATGGCGAGGATGAATAGGTTGAGGTTTGTTTTCCCCCTGGATGAGCAGAGGCTGAGGGGTGGCAGAAAAGTGGTTTATAAAATCACGAGGATAATGGATAGTCTGACTGGCCAAGGTCTTTTTCCCAAGTTAGGGAGGCTCCAAAATTAGACTGCATAGGTTGAAGCTGAGAGGGGAATGATATAGAGTGTCCCTTAGGGGTAACATTTTCAAGCAGAATGTGGAGCAGTTGCGGGAAGTTCTGTTAGAGAAAATGGTGAAAGCGAGTACAGTTACACATTTAAAATATATTGGAATAGGAGCATAAATAGGAACGATTCAAAGGGATATGGGTCAAATGGTGGCAAATGGGACGAGATCAGATTGGGATATCTGGTTGGCGTGGGCAAGCTGGAATAAAGGATCTGTTTCCATGCTGAATGGCTCTCTGATTCTGTAAGAGGGATGAGGAAAAATTCTAAAAAGGGCCTTTCGAGTGGGAATTTTCTTCCCCAGAAGTTTGAGGTGCCTCTTTGTTTACATTTATTCAAAGCTGAGTTAGTAGATAAGTGATAATAGGATAGAGACAGGAAAGTGGGGCTGAGACAACAACCTGATCAGCCACAATCTTACTGCCTAGTGGAGAAGGCTCAAAGTGTCTAATTACCCACTCCAGCTCCCCAATCCCATGTTTCTATATTCCATTCAGTCCCTCAAAGCTGCTAGACAGAAGCAGTTAGAGAGGCCACTTACTGCTATCATCTGGTGCACAGGAACAGACGAGACCATTCTTCTCCTCAAGACTGTCACACACGGTTTGAGGTGATTTGGAAAATGTAATTGGAAAACCCAGGCTCATCTCTCTTCACATAGCTTCCCCTCCCTGCAACTTGGGCTTCATTTGTTGATCATGTTGTAGACCCAGATTCACTGTGAATACAGCCCCTATGCCTCACCCAGAGATTGCTCACAAAATTCTCTGCTCTCTCTGACATTCACTACCCTCTGTTTGAAGAAAACATTCTCTGCTTCGACACCATGACTTATTAATATGAACCAAAGAGGAAACACTGGGACTCAGGTAATAGGGACTGGACCTGAACACAAGACAGTATTTGACTGAGGATGACATCAAGGAGTCTGAGCAAAATCGCACTCAATGAGAATTGATTGTGATCGCTCCACTTTTTGGAGTCATTCACAGCGCAAGGGAAGATGATTATCATCGGTGGACATCACTCATCTCAGCCATGGGACGCAACTATAGAGATCCTCAGGGTAGCTCCCTCAGCTCAGGCAGCCCCAGTTGGTCATAAAAGAATCCCTACAGTGCGAAAGAAGGCCATTCAGCCCATTGAGTCCAAACTGAGCAGAAGTGGGGATATTTACTGAAGTTTGCATAACATTCAGAACAAGTTGTCCCTCTTCAGCTCTTGAAGCAGTCAGTGTCCAAGTGCTACAAGATCCTGACAACACTCAATATCATGCTGTTAAAGTCTGGGTAACATTTATGTAAAAACACTATACATTTCTACAGTAAATGGTGAAGCTCATTCAGCACCTCAATCTGGGTTCACAAACATATGGGGAAGTCATTCGCCCATCAAACTATTACAAGATGGATGATAGTTTACTCAGTCCCTCCTGCCTATTACACAGGGAGAGAAGGAATCTGCTCACTCCCATGCATCATTTACACGGGATCAGAAAGAGATTATTTCACACCTAGAGTCACTTAAAAAGGAACAGGAAAAGGTCGTTCAGTTTCTCAAGTCACTAATACAGGAACAGGAAGGTGTCAGAGATGCTCCAACATCATAAACAAATGAAAGGACTGCACGGATAGACTGCTCTGACCTGGTCCACATGATTTAATTACTCATAGTACATATGTGCTACTTTAACACGGATTTCTGGCAGTAGGAGTGAAACCAAGTTTTTTAAACATTCTCCAAGGTGTCTTCCATCTTCAAGAAAGCAAACCCATGGTCTCCATGGAGGTCAGTCGCTGAAGAGGAATGGTTAACTGTTTCAGAATGAAGTTACTGTGGCCGCTGACAGGATTGTGTACAAAGTGACATTCAATGCAGTGTCACACAGTAACTACGCACTAAAATATTCAGAATTCATTCTGAGCCTGTACCTTTCTGACAAACAACATGGGGGCTCTACACAAGCACTTAAACTATCGGGAATCAAACATCCAAATAAAAGTATGAAGCTTTCACCCTATTCAGCTGTTTGGGACATCATGAGTATCCATCCATAACCATCAAGTTTCTACTTCGTTATTCTCTCACAGTGCTACAGATTAAACACATAGTTCCTGCACTCCCTGCTGATGGTACCACCATGCCAGGGTTTAGTCTGGTGAAAGTCCTTTGCATGCTCTCGGTGACAAATTGATCAATATTTATAAAACAGACCAAATGTGTACACAATGCACCACATACTCTCTCAAAAAACACGAGCATGTCCTACCTCTGATACTTCAATCATTTTGTATGAAGAGCTACATATAATTTACTTCCTGCCCTGTAAGAATTCGGTTAGTGACTTATGATCAAGGACATCCAGGTCCTTTTCAACAAAGCCACTTTTCAAACTCTCACAAGTAAAAAAAAAGTGCATATGTGAATTATGATATTTGGTGTTCATTTTTATACCATTGAACAGCTATTGCTCAAAAACTGATCCTGCTGATACCCAACAAGCCCTCAGTCCAGAGAAAAACACTGCTCTTCTCGTATCTCCATTATCCAATTTTCAATCCATGTGGTATATATTCCATCTCTACCTACCCATGGACACTAACATTCCCCACTCACCTGTATTCAACCATGTCAAACATCTTCTGAAAATCAAAAACTCCACTCTCACTAGTTCTCAATTGTCGATGTCACAAAAGACAATCTGCACAAACTCCAGCAGGTTTATCAAAGATCATTTCCCTTTCCTCAATCTAGGAATCTACCAAATAAGATCATTATTTCCCAAGCGTCTGGGTGTCACAATCCTTATAAAATTTTCCAAAGTTTTACTCACAGCTGACATCAAGCTGTTTCCTTTTTCCCCTGTCCGGCCTGTTTTAAATGTTTAGCTTTACAATCGCTGCTTTCCAGTCTGCAGTATCTTTTCCAGAATCTAACCAGCTTTGAAGAATAATTCGTAATTCTTTCACTAGCTCAGTTGTCACCTGCTCAATACTCTGGGTTGAAGATCATCACATGCAACAACATCCAAAATTTCAATTCGATTAGATTTTCAAAAGCATACTCTTCATTAATTCTAATTTCCTGCAGTTTCTAATTTTTACCAGTCACTCTGTTTCCTAGTATTTCTGGAAGTTAGTTTCTGTACATTCAGCTGTGGAGATTGAGCCATTGTATTCCTCTCAGCAAGCAGGTGGCTTCTGTCAGCTAGTGATATATCAGAGGATTGCCCTTCAGAGATGCTGAGTGTATAACCTACTCTGTGTGGAAAGTTCCAGAATCAATCCAGTTTTCTTCATCGTGAGTGTCAGCACAGTCCTGTCCCTTGTCTGAGACCACAGGTTACACTGAAAGAGGGGGCACAGCTCAGTGAGCGCATCATTTTTTAAACAAGCTGGATTCAAACTTTACCCCTGAATGGATCCAGTGTAGAAAAATGTTCCTGGAAATCCCAGGGAGAATAGTGCAGTGCCCTGCTCCCGTCTGCTGACAGAGCTTGCCTTCTGTGGAGTTTAAACTCCATTTGTTTCCCATGAACCCAGACACGCTGTAAATGCAATGTCCAGAGTGGTGTCACCAGACCCTCCTGTCTCCTGAATGAACCCAGCAGCTGACAATACAAACTCGGGGAAAGCATCCTCAGAACCTCACCTGATTTTCTAATGACAGCAGCTAGTCAATTTTCCCCCACCCATGGTGCACCCATTCAATGTTGAATTTGCCTCCATCTCCTCAGTTTCTCTTCCTGGCTGAGAAAGCTGTTACATCTTCACGCAGTCGCACATTAACAGTTCCTCTTTCCAAAGAAGCAGTTGACACTCTAACATTATGTTTCTCTATATCTCAGTAACGATACGTATTGGCCGATAGAGCTGATCACCACACTGAGAGAAGAGAGTAGAGTTAGAGGGAACATGACTCACGTTAAGCAGGGACATTCCAAAATAGATATAATATGCAGGAATATGCGAAAAGGGGAAATGCTAGAATAACTTTCCATTCTATTCTTCTTCCAGTCCATCATCAGCAATCCTTTTTCTTGCTTTTCCTTTCATTCTCTGTCTCTCTGTCTCTCTGTCTCTCTCTCTCTCTCTCTCTCTCTCTCCCCCTCCCTCTCTCTCTCTCTCTTTCTCTCTCTCTTTCTCTCCCTCTCTCTCTCTCTCACTGGACATTTCCCCATCCCTTCAGCACAAACCTCCCGCTCACCCTTCCAACTATCCCTGATATAATAATATTATTTACCAGTTGCATTCAGTTTTGACAGGATCAGTGAAGTCAAAACTTTATCTGTGTTTCTCCCGACAGACTGCCATACCTGCTGAGATTCGTCAAAATTCTTTCAGACGCTGGAGAATTTTATTTCAGATCTCCAGCATTCATAGTTCGTTGGTTTATTCACCTTTAATGTTGTTGTTTCCGGGATGCCAGCATCACTGGCAAGGGCAGCATTTGTTGTCCATCCTAAGTGCCCTTGAACACGCGGCCATTTGTCAAGGCAATATGGAGGGAAGCTAATTGTAGTGGGTCTGAAGTGACATTTAGTGCAGACGGAGCAAAAATGTTAGGTTTCTTTACCAAAGGTTATCAGTAAAATAAGAAAAGAAATCCAGATGGTTTATGGTTGCCATGAGTGAAATTAGGTTTCATTCCAATTTTTGTCATTCGAATTTAAGTTTAGTCATCGGCTATGTTAGGATTTCAAACAATGCTTTTAGAGTCATAACCTGTGCCTCTGAATGACACAGTCAGTGACATTGTTACTCTGATGCAGAGTCCCTGTTGTGAAGTAACTGTGGAGACAAGAGTAAGTTTGTGATCAAATATTTGTAACTGCAAGAGAGGTCAGATGAGAACTGGAGCCATATAACAAAGGGGTAGATGATGGCGAAGTAAGCAACAGAACTCAGGCAGAGTTGGAGAGTGAGAATATCATGCAGGTGTGTGTCGGCAGGTTTGATGACAGAGAGAATATGGAGACATAAAACAGTTCATGGTAAAAAGGGGACTCAAGGTCCGGAAAAGTCTTTTTCCTTTCAGATGTTTATGGGTAAGTAGTTTGGAAATGCATGAAATGGAAGTGGAGCTTGTGACTGAAAGCTTATGCATTTGTTAAATATAATAAACCAGAATAGCAATAACATTCAGCATCATTTATAGAATTGACAGAGATAAGCTTACTAGGAGCACGAACAATAGCAAGGATGGGATAGTATCCATCTTGAATAATAATCAGTACGGCTCATATCCACAACTCTAACCACGCCCAATCTTGAGAAAGATAGTAAAAACCCTCGAGGTTAAACTCCTGTCCATTGTTTGAACTTTCCAGTCTAATGTTCTCAGATTCTGATCCACTGTTGGAACATTCTCACGTTCTCAGATTCTGCTCTCTGTCTCTTTCTCTGTAGCTGTTGATCCCAAACTTGTTGAGGTTGACTCTGCCCTGAGTACTATGGCATAGAAAGCCGAAAGAAGCCCCTATTTATGGAAGAGGCTAACCCTCTAGTATCACAATTAAGTCCAGGGAGACTGATACTAATCACAGTCACTGAAAAAACAGCTCCAGTTAACCCTTTTCATGACAACCCTGACCTACCACAATAATGCTTGGTCTTCGGGGGATGTTGATATCGCTGACAATTGGGCTAATGGCACATCTCCAATTGTAACGTTAGAGGTGAGGAGCAAGGGATAATGCTTTCTCTTCACAATCTCGATGGGTTCCACAATGAATGTTTTGGCAGAATAGAAGTTGCTGGATTCCTGAGGCTGTCTCTGTCTGATCATCAGGCCTGCTGCATCTTTTCATTTTCTTTATTTATGTTTAACGTTGACTTTTGTCTGTCCAGTATGTAACAGTTTACGTGGGTTTAGGCATTTTTGAGAGACACCTACAGAGCCATAGACGATGTAGATACAGTCCACTCCTTATGTTCTTGCAGCCGCGGCCTGGTCCTGTGTAGTGATGGTCAAACTCTCACAGAACCAGGATTCTTAGTTTTACCTTTCGCCAGTTATTGCTGGGGTCTCAGCAGGGTTGGAAGGCTGTAAATCTCTCCTGGCTGCTTCACTTTCTTTCGGACATTTCTCTCGGAATTGTCGTTTGATGATCTTTCCCCCTGGATCAGAGAACTGCATGTTTCTTGAATTTGTTTTTTGACACGTGTGTTTATTGGAAATACATATTGGAGAAGTTCCTCCAAAGTAGTTAAATAACCCATTATTCTGCTAAATTTTCCAACAGAATTAAGTTATTCCAAGTTCCTCTTCCTTTTGTTATATTCTGTCGACAGTGTTTGAACAAATTTTGTTGTGTTTAATGTCGAATATTTTGACAAAGTGAAGTGTATCTGGAACACAGCAACTCACATTTACCAGCGGAATGGGCTAAGCTGGAAGAGTGACAGTTACGTCAGGAATTATATCGGATACTCAATACACCTCACAGATCCCGCCCAGGCACATATAAGCCCAGATGAGATACCTGCTCAGCGTGAAGCACTGCGTAACCAGGCGAGTGTACTGCTCAGCAGAAGATTGAACTCTATTTAGAGCTCACCAGTCCCCTACTTATCTGTCCAACAGTGCACTGATCTATACACCTGGACTAGATAATCTGTTCAGCACAGGGCGTTGTGCAGAACAAACAGGGTCATTGTTCTATACACACAGGCTGGGTATCTGTGCAGCATGAGGAGCTGTGTCGTGAATATCAATGAATCTATCTGTTAATCTTGAGCAGTTACCTTCCCAGCATACACAACTGTGTACAGCAACCACTGAGTTGTTAAGTAACAATATGTTAGATCGCTGCCCAGCGTGGGGAAACTTGCAGCCCATGCTGGAAGTGACAGGATGTGCAGCTCTCATCCATTTACAGCTCCATATCTCCAATGCGTCATAACAAGGGCTGCTGTGGGTGTGAAACTCAGTCCCAGAGAGAGGCCACGAATCAGTTGAACTACCACCAAATGGGAGGAGCTTGGTTGAAAGAGACGGGGAGATTGAGAGAATATAAGAGAAGAATCTGATGGTAGATTTAAAAATTCTGAAATGAAAACATTTCGATAGCATCTTGCAATATGGGGCTCCGTTTCCAGGAATGATGGGTGAACAGGATATTGGTGTCAACTGGGATGTTGGAGAGCATTGGATGAGCATTTGTTCTGCAGTTTTGTAACTGGGAGCAGGGTCAGCAGTCTTCGACTCATTGGGCTGAATCTGATAATAATTTGTCTCAGTGTCATTTTCATTGAGTGTGACAGGGAGATTGTTTTTCTGAGATTCCTGATGCAATCTTATCGATCTCACCTCATTAACTACCCACCCAACCCCATGGTGCCGCTCTTATTCAATGTCAGCCCAATTCTCAAACCCATCATGGCTAGAGGTACTCACTATCGTCTGGATGTCCCTGGATATTCTGTGATCGATTGCACTGGTGCCATCTTTAAAAGGCCAATGGGCACACAGTTGCGCTTTCTCAGTTTGGAACTGCCCTGCACAGTTTACTCCGAGCATGGCAGATAAGGGGCAATTACATCACGGTTTGTCGATACGGGCATGGAGGTCCTGGTGGATCAGCTAGTACAGACGGGAACCATTCTCTTCCCGGAGGGGGCGGCACCACCAGACCCACCGAGCATGGTCTGAGCTCACCACCCAGCTCAGTGCAGTATCTGCGGTCTGAAGAAATGTCCAGAAATACAGGACAAGCATCAATAACCTTCCGCACTCTGTCAGGATAGGTGTTACCGTATTCTCTTTGCTCCCTCACACTCACTGCATGTCTGTTACAGCGCTTTCCCCAGAATAAGGCTCCATCACTCTCACTACTGCATGCAGCACCTTCTCTCTCTCTCGCTCCCTCTCACTTATGCAACACCCCCACATTGTTATAAAATGTGATGGAGAGTTTCTAGAATTCTCTGGATGATGTAGTTTGTACAATGCTCCAGATAATTTTCAAATTAATACACAACTTCATCAAAATGTTCCTCCCCAATGTGTAATACATCAACGGAAGAAGCAGAGTTCTACTTTTTTTAAAAAATCACTCAGGATGAAAGTGCGTCATGAGGCCATTAAGCCTCTCAAATATGCTCCACTATTCAGACAAAGGGAGCACCTAAACACTTGAAGACTCACTCTCTTCTTGAAAACAGGCGCCACATTGGAGGTTCTCAAGTTTTGCTGGAACACTCCAGCCATCCAGAAAGTTATGGAATATTTCACACAGTGCCACCAGTCACTCTGAAACCACTTCTATTATAACCAGTTTTAAATTGCTGACGACCTGTTTACCCTTGATCTTATCTGTTGAGAAAAGCCTTGTTTGTTTTATTAGAGACAGTGCAAGATCTTCCATGTGACTACAATTTTGTTCATATTATTGTAATTCTTTGTGACTTCCCCGTGAGGAACGATTTAAAATAATGTTTTAAATTATCAGCCTGTTCCCTGAAACCAAATCCCCAGTCACACCCTCCAGGTATCCCACATATTCTTTCCTGCCTTTCTTCCAAGGGTCACACACACATCATGAACGTTTTGTATTCGATATGGGAAAACTCTTGCGGTTAGTTTTTTTTTCATGTTTCTTGCCAGTTTTGGAATACTTTTCTTGGCATTTTACTTTATACAATCTGCTTCTGGTTCCAAAAATAAACTTCCCAAAGCTGGCGGATGTGAGAGCTCCCCAATCTGAATTCTGTAGTTTTTGATTGATTAGTATCCCTCACAGCCTTTGTGCATCATGGGTGGTTCATCTTCACATCTTCATATCATCTTCTTTTTGATTAGAGTCAATCATTGATGAGCGTTATGAAATATCTGCTTAAATGTCTCCCCCACATATCTACTGACCTTCACGTGGGTCTATTTTCACATTCCGTTTTAAACAATATATTAGACATAAATCTGCAATTGAAATGCTTGGCTCTTCTCAATCATTCAGGGGGAACTTCTGTATGTGGCTGAACACAGGATCAGCTGAGAGTGACTCCATTATCCCAGTTTCTCTGGTTCCGTCATTTCTGTTCGATGATGCCACATGCCAGTGGGAAGCTTCTCACATGTCATCCTTTTCTCTGAAACGAGAAATCCTCTCACTCCGGTGGACTGAAAATTCAACTGTGACTGTCTCATCTTCCTCACTTCTGCCCTCACTCTTTCCCCTCCTCCCCAGCTTTCACTGCACAAGATGCTGCTGGACCTAGAGTCATAGAGATGTACAGCATTGAAACAGACCCTTCGGTCCAGCGTGTCAAAGCTACCCAAACGCCCTGTCCAACACGGACCGCCATACACCAGGAAGTGAACGATAACACAAGGTGAACCCATTCATTGGTTCTGGAACTACAAAACACTGACGTCAATGACTCTACAGAGCTCTTAGTCATGGTCAGGGAGAGAAACAATGGGAAACACATTCACATCAAACAAAGTTGATGACATTACGGGAATGGAAAAGATTCAGATGAATATGATAAAGAGTTTGAATATTGTAACAAATTGGAGACGTGACACCGGGGAAAGACCTAACTGAATGAGAATATGGAAATGGCCGCATCAGAAACCAGGTTAGGTCACTGAGTACAGGGCTGATGGGTGATTGGGTGTGAATTCGGGTCAGTCAATAGAATTGAATTGCAGATATTTCAGCTCAAACTGGCCATTTTTGTGATGATGTAGATCAACGCAGCAGGAGCAGAAGCAGAATTGTGTTCAATCACCATCTGTAACTTTTCCCCCCGGGATAATCCCTCAGTCTACCATTGACATCATCCGATCTATGGTTCAGTGACAAGTGTGGATGAACATGCCAGAGTTAGAACCATGTGTACCTCAACCTGACTACAACCCATTAACGCTAATGCACTTTAATGGCTGCATTCCAAACAGCAGAACTAACACCTGACAGATAGGGTGAAATGATCGCCAGACCAACAGATATGCCGTCCTGCCATATCCAATTACAAAGGTCAATTCACTCTTAAACAACTCACTGGAGGAGAGGACTCCACAAATATCACAATCTGAAATAATGGAACAGCCTTGTTCCTCAGTGTACAAGATAAGGATGTAATATCTGCACCATCCTCAACCAGAAATGTTGATTCGATGATCCACGTCACCCTCCCCATCATGCCCACAGAATCACAGATGCCAACCTTCACCCAATTTGATTGGCTGCAAGTAACATGAACACAGTAGATACGATTAAGGCATTGGGCCCTGACCCCATTCCTGCAATAGGACTGAAGACTTGTGCTGCACAACAAGCCGTGTCCCTGGGGAAGCTGTTTCATTCCAGCTCCAACTCTGACATCTCCCTGGCAAAGTGGAAAATTACTCAGCTATGTCCCGTCCCCTAAGAGGAGAATAAATACAAACTGGCCATTTACCATGCGCTCAGTCCCATCGCTCTAGTGAATTTGGTGGGAGTTCTTTTTGATAGAGCAATCAAGCAGCACAGAAATAACCAGCTCAGAGTGGTTTTTGATAGGTCCCCATGTGGAGATGATGCTGTTGTGGAAATGTCACTGGATTACTAATCCAGACCAAGTTAATGATCTGGCAGCTGGTGGAAGTTAAAAGCAATTAATAAAATGTTGAGATCTAAAGTCTGGCGGCAGTAACAGTGACCCTGAAGCCAATGTCAATTGTAAACACCAATTGCCTTCCCCTAAGTACTTTCAGGAAGTGAGTCTCCCGTGCCTTCCTACTCTGGTCTAAAAGTTACTCCAGACACACAGACATGTGATAAACTCTTCAATGGTCTCTGAATCGTCCAAACAAGACGCTAAATTGTATCAAACTGTTCCAAGGTCTTAATGGATAAAACCGGACAGGACATTAGCCCTCGGTATAAGAATAGGGAATGGAAAACATAGTCATGTTGACCCTGCAAATGTCTCCTTCCTAACATCTGAGAGTTTGTGACAGCAGTTAAAAAGCTTTCCCACAGACTGCACAGAAGCATCTGGAAAGGAGTAGGTCATTCAACACTTTAAGCCTTTCCCATTCTAGTTAATGGAGAAAACCTCCTCAATGCAGTTTTCCACATACAGTGTTCATATCCCTTAGTATGTTTAAACATAGGGATATATAAAATTTAAAAAAAATACCTGCTGTAATCCCTTCGGTCCATCAATTTTGCTCCTTCATTCTAAATACAGGCAGTTCTCCGATAATGTGTGTTTATCAAACCCGACTTCAATGCAACACGATTCGTGAACTGTGCAACTTTCCTTATAAAGCAAGTTCACGATTACTGGAACACGTTCCTTCCCTGGCACGAGCTGAACAACAAGTCCCAGCCTCAGGATCCTCTGATGCAAAATGCACCCTCAGCGTGTTCAGCTAAGACATGAATGTAATCCGCTCTGCAGGCCTTGAACCTGAGCCTGAAACTGGGAATTGCAGTCAACATTGAGAAGGAACTGTATTTTAAACTGGGAGAGAAGCTTGATGCGAACTGGAATTCCGCGTCTGCATCATGTGGTCAGTCAGCTTGCGCGCTTCCTGGTGAAGAGTTTGGTGAAAGGTGCAAGGCTGTAGTCAGCTGTTGTTGTGTGAAAGTGTTACATTTACTGCACTATTACATTACAATATATCATTTGAAGATTTACATGCACTGTGCTATCGTTTGTGTTAGGCTGACCTATTTTTGTTTTGATTTTTCATGACATTTTTGGGGCTTCGCCCATTATCCTCTTTTCCCCCATAGGTCCCATTATTTATATTGCACCGTTTTCTATAATACGGTGTTCCACAGGAACTCAGCTGCGGCATTATTGGAGAACCAATAATTGAAATGATCGCTAATTCCCGCCTCAGGCAACTGTCTGTGTGGAGTTGGCACATTCTCCACGTGTCTGCGTGGGTTTCCGCCGGGTACTCCAGTTTCCTACCACAGTCCAAAGATGTGCAGGTTAGGTGAATTGGCCATGCTAAATTGCCCATAGCGTTAGGTAAAGGGGTAAATGTAGGGGAATGGGTCTGGGTGGGTTGCCTTCGGGGGGTCAGTGTGGACTTGGTGGGCCGAAGGGCCTGTTTCCATACTGTAAGTAATCTAATCTAATAGAACATAGAACATAGAACAATACAGCACAAAACAGGCCCTTCGGCCCACCATGTTGTGCTGAACATTTGTCCCAGCTTTAGCACCTATCCATGTACCTATCCAATTGCCGCTTAAAGGTCACCAATGATTCTGACTCTGCCACTCCCACAGGCAGCCCATTCCATGCCCCCACCACTCTCTGGGTAAAGAACTTACCCCTGACATCCCCCCTATACCTTCCACCCTTCACCTTAAATGTATGTCCCCTTGTAACACTCTCTTGTACCCGGAGAAAAAGTCTCTTACTGTCTACACTATCTATTCCCCTGTTCATCTTATAAACCTCTATCAATCACTCCTCATCCTTCGTCGTTCCAATGAGAAAAGGCCTAGCACTCTCAGCCTATCCTCGTACGACCTATTCTCCATTCCAGGCAACATCCTGGTAAATCTCCTCTGCACCCTTTCCACAGCTTTAACATCTTTCCTAAAGTGAGGCGACCAGAACTGCACACAGTACTCCAAATGTGCCCTTATCAAGGTCCGGTACAGCTGCAACATCACCTCACGACTCTTGAATTCAATCCCTCTGCTAATGAACGCTAATACACCATAGGCCTTCTTAGAAGCTCTATCCACCTGAGTGGCAACTTTCAAAAAGTTATGAACATAGACCCCAAGATCCCTCTCCTCCTCCACCTTACTAAGAACCCAACCATTAACCCTGTGTTCCGCATTCTTATTTGTCCTTCCAAAATGGACAACCTCACACTTGACAGGGTTGAATTCAATCTGCCACTCCTCAGCCCAGCTCTGCATCATATCTAAGTCCCTTTGCAGCCGACAACAGCCCTCCTCACTCTCCACAACTCCACCAATCATCGTATCGTCTGCAAATTTACTGTCCCACCCTTCGACTCCCTCTTCCAAGTCATTAATAAAAATTACAAACAGCAGAGGAACCAGAACTGATCCCTGCGGAACTCCACTTGTAACTGGTCTCCAGGCTGAATATTTATCATCTACCACCACTCTCTGACTTCGTGCGGTTAGCCAGTTCTCTATCCAACTGGACAAATTTCCCACTATCCAATGCCTCCTGACTTTATGCATAAGCATACCATTGGGAACCTTATCAAATGCCTTACTAAAATCCATATACACTACATCCACTGCTCTACCGTCATCCACATGCTTGGTCACCTCCTCAAAGAATTCAGTAAGACTTGTAAGGCAATACCTACCCCTAACAAATCCGTGCTGGCTGTCCCTAATCAAGCAGTATCTTTCCAAATAGACATAAATCCTATCCCTCAGTACCCTTTCCATTACTTTGCCTATCACCGAAGTAAGACTAACTGGCCTGTAATTCCTGGGGTTATCCCTATTCCTTTTTATGAACAGGGGAACAACATTCGATCTAATCTAATGCACTATCTCCACAATGTACTCCTGCTACCCCCCATCCCTTTTGTGTCATGAAATCCTTATTTATAGTCAGTGCCTTAATTTCCACAGCCTTATGTGGTACATAATTCCCCAGTTTCACAGTGTCTGAGTGCAGACATTTATTCTCACCTCAGTGCAGAGTGGCCTGCCTGCACATAATACTGTGGGCCCTTGTTTTTAGACCTCCCAGCCAGGGGAATTAGCACCCCTCTTCCAATCTTTCTCACCTTCTCAGAGTTTTATATATTTCACTGAGATCTCCACTCATTTTCCTAAAGCCCATGGGATACAGGCCCAATCAACTCAACTCTGCTCCAACAACAAGCCTGTCATCCCAGAGATCAGTCTGGTCATACTTCGCTGCACTCCCTCAATGTCAGGTTTGTCCTTTATTAGGTAAGGAGACCAAAACTGCACACAATACAGCACAATGTTCAAGATGGGGTTTCATCAAGGCCCAGTACAGCTGCAATAAGTGATCCTTACTCGTGGACTCAAATCCCTTTGAAATGAAGGTCAACACACCATCTATCTTCCAAAATCAAGCAACCACAGAAGCATAGACTCTGTACCGTCAGAAAGGCAGCACGATCTATTTTAATTCCACTTTCTTACATGAAATCCGAATCCATAAATGTTATGATACTTCAAGTGCTGGCCCAATTGCTTTTTAATTGTTGTGAGCTTATCCGTCACAACTACCGTCTCAGGACGTTTATTCCTGACCCCAACACCCTCTGGGCGAAAAACAATCCTCAAATCCTCTATCAACCTCAAACCCTTGACTTGAAAGGTGAGCTCCCTTGTTCTTGGCCTTCTAACTAAAAGGAACAGCTGCTGTCTATACACCCAGTCATGCTCCTCATAATCTTATCGTACTGAATCACGTCGCGCTCAGCCTTTCTGCTCCAAAGTAAACAGCCCGAGCTTATCCAGCCTCTCTCCATAGCTGATATGCTCCAACCCAGGGAACGTCCTCATGAATCTCCTCTGCATCCACTCCAGTGCAATCACATTCTTCCTGTAATGTGGCTCCCAGAACTGCAGACAGTATGCCATCTTGACCTAACCAAAGTCCTGTATACACTTTAATAATCTATATCTCGATGAGTAAACACTATGATTCCTATCTCCAGTGCCATCTTAACTAATATATCACCCTGCCTAGTGACATTCAGGGATGTATGGGGAAGCATTCCCTGAGCTTCCTAGTGTGCTGCTATCCATTGAGTCCTCTCCTGTCTGGTTCCTTTTTCCAAAGTGCATCACCTCATATTTATCAGGGTTACAGTCCATCTACCGTTGATCCACCCATCTGACCATTCCATCTGTATCTTCCTGAAACATAAGGCCTTCCTCTTCATTGCCAACCACCCGGACAATATTTGTATCAAACACAAACTTACTTATCATACTCGCCCCACCCCCTCCAAATTCACATCTACATCATTTATAAATACTACAAATAATAAGGGATACAGCAGTGATTCTTGTGGTACACCAGGGACACTATCCCCAGTCACACAAATAGCTTTCTCCAAGCATCCTCTGTCTCCTGCTACTAAGACAATTTGAATGCCAGTTGCCTAATTACCCTTGATACCATGGCCATGAGATTGTACTTTCTTCATCACCTCTGTTTAAGGTCTGGCTGAAAAACCATATAAATAACCTCTTCGAAAAAAGTAAATAAAATTCGTTCGGTATGACTTCCCCCTGATGACTTCATGCCGACTATCCCTGATCAAATATTGCCTCTGTAAATGAAGATCAGTTTTTTTTTCCTTCCCTATTTTCCCCAATAGTTTCCCTGACACTGATCTGATACTCACTGATCGACAGTTCCCTGGTCTACCTCCACCAGCCTTCCTGTAAAGAGTGCGCTCCAGAACTTTGGCCCCCTCTTCTTTGACCAGAATCTACTAAAATATTTGTTTCAGGGCCTTTCCTCCCTCTCTCCAACAGCAGCCTGTAATGCAACTCATCCGTACCTGGGGATTTGTCCAATTTTATACTAGCCAAAGCCTTCACTACTGCTCGCATTTTATATCGATCTGCTCAAGAGCTTCCCAGTCCACATTCTCGTATTCTGTATCTGCCTCCTCCTTCTTCCAAGTAAAACAGATGTGAAGTTCTCATATCACAATTTATTAATGTTCTCCAGCTTCACACACAAATTGCCCCCTTTGGTTTCTAATGGGCCCTGATTATTCCCTGGTTATTCTGTTCTGCTTGATGTTCTTGTGGAATATCTTGAAATTGTCGCTAACCTTGGTCGCACTTGTCCAAGCCCCTATTTGATCTCGTCCCCTCTGTTTCAATATTTTAAATCTTCACTGAAATCATCTCTATTCTCTGAAACACTAGAGAACAAAGACTTAGTTTTTTCAGTAGACAATTTTGTCATCTGAGGATATAGTCTGACGAATGTCTATTCAGTATTCAGTTTGATTTACTTAGATCAGGACATCAAAACTATAGCTGAAAAATGTGTTGTTGGAAAAGCTCCTGAAGATGATTCCTGAAGAAAGGCTGATGCCCGAAACGTCGTTTCTCCTGCTCCTTGGATGCTGCCTGACCTGCTGCGCTTTTCCAGCAACACATTTTACAGCTCTCATCTCCAGCATCTGCAGTCCTCACTTTCTCCTGCATCAAAACTGTACACAATACTCCAGATACAGACTGACCAAAACTACGTGTGACTGGTGCAGAACGTCTTTGCTTCTAGTCAGAGCAAATTACTTCAGAATCTGGAATCTGTACTGAAACCAACATATGCTGGAGATTACAATGAGTCAGACAGCATCCGTGGAGACAGAGCACGGAACTCTACATCGGCTATACAGTGATTCCCTTTAAAGCAGTCAAACCTCACCTTTACTTTCTCTCATTTGCACATGTTCCTCCCAATACCCGTTGTTTTTTTTTCTGCTAATGTACCGTATGAAATCTTTAAAAATCCTTCTGAATATCCAACTATACCACATCCACTGGTTCTTCATCATTTATATCTATAAGGGATATCTTCAAGCAAGCAGTTTGTCAATGTTTACTTGCTTTTCCAATATCTAAAATCATTCTCTTCGTGTTTGCTATAATTTTCGAAGTGGTCAAAATCGCATTCTTTACAATAAAGTCCAGCAGATTCCTTACTGTGAGTGACAAGTTAACTAGTCTGTAGCTCTCCACTCTCCCTCTTCTTCCCTTCTTAAATTATTGAAATACATTTGAAACCTTCCAAACTGAATATGGAAAATCACAGTGATCCCCAATGCAATCAACCTGTTTATTGCTGCTTTCTCTGAAATTTTGGTATGATGTAATCTGATCCAACAGACTTATCAATGCTCAATCCAGCTGTGTTTTGAAATAGTAGCTCATCACCGATATGAATGATTTTAGTTTGTGGTTATGCAAGTCCATGGTCACGTTATATTTCTGGGAGATTTTCTGGATCTTTTTCCATGAAGGCAGACATAAAGTAACTGTTTGTACAATGTGTGCAGGAGGGTTTCCTGACACAATATGTCGACAGGCCAACAAGAGGGGAGGCTATATTGGATTTGGTTCTAGGTAATGAACCAGGCCAGGTGTTAGACTTGGAGGTAGGTGAGCACTTCGGGGACAGTGACCACAACTCGGTGACTTTTACTTTAGTGATGGAGAGGGATAATCGTGCGCCGCAGGGCAAGAGCTATAGCTGGGGGCAGGGAAATTATGATGCAGTGAGGCATGACTTAGGTTGTGTGGATTGGAAAAACAGGCTTCAAGAGAAGAACACTAATGAGATGTGGGGATTGTTCAAGGAGCAGCTACTGCGTGTCCTCGATAGGTATGTACCAGTCAGGCATGGTGTAAAGGGCCTTGTGAGGCAGCCGTGGTTTAGTAAGGAATTGGAGTCCCTTGTGAAAGGGAAGAAGGCGGCATATGTAAAGATGAGGCGTGAAGGTTCAGTAGGGGCGATTGAGAGTTATAAGGTAGCCAGGAAGGAGCTAAAGAGGGAGCTAAGAAAAGCGAGAAGGGGACATGAAAAGTCTTTAGCTGGTAGGATTAGGGAAAACCCAAAGGCTTTCTATAGGTATGTCAAGAATAAAAGGATGACTAGGGTAGGTATCGGTCCAGTCAAGGATAGTAGTGGGAAGTTGTGTGTGGAGGCGGAGGAGATTGGAGAGACATTAAATCAGTACTTTTCATCAGTATTCACTCAGGAACAGGACACTGTTGCTGATGTGAATATGGAATCACAAATAATTAGAATGGATGCCCTGGAAATATGCAGGGAAGAGGTTTTGGGAATATTGGAAAGGATGAATATAGATAAGTCTCCTGGGCCTGATGGCATTTACCCCAGGATCCTATGGGAAGCTAGGGAGGAGATAGCAGAGCCATTGGCCTGGATTTTTATGTCGTCATTGTCAACGGGAATAGTACCAGAGGACTGGAGGATAGCGAATGTGGTCCCATTGTTCAAGAAAGGGAGTAGGGAAAGCCCTAGTAACTATAGGCCAGTGAGTCTGACTTCAGTGGTGGGCAAAGTCTTAGAGAGAATGGTAAGGGATAAGATTTATGAACATCTGGGTAGGAATAACGTGATCAGGGATAGCCAGCATGGTTTTGTGAAGGGCAGGTCGTGCCTCACAAACCTTATTGAGTTCTTTGAGAAGGTGACTAAGGAAGTGGATGAGGGTAAAGCAGTAGATGTTGTGTATATGGATTTTAGTAAGGCGTTCGATAAGGTTCCCCATGGTAGGCTAATGCTAAAACTTCAGAGGTATGGCATTGAGGATACATTAGAGGTTTGGATTAGGAATTGGCTGGCTGGAAGGAGACAGAGGGTAGTAGTTAATGGATTATGTTCATCTTGGAGCGCAGTTACTAGCGGTGTACCACAAGGATCTGTTTTGGGACCATTGCTTTTTGTTATCTTTATAAATGATCTAGAGGAAGGACTTGAAAGCTGGGTAAGCAAGTTTGCGGATGACACGAAAGTCGGTGGAGTTGTGGATAGTGAGGAAGGAAGTGGTAGGTTACAGCGGGATATAGATAAGTTGCAGAGCTGGGCGGAAATGTGGCAAATGGAATTCAATGTAGCTAAGTGCGAAGTCGTTCACTTTGGTAGGAATAACAAGATGATGGATTACTGGGCTAATGGTAGGCTACTTGGTAGTGTGGATGAGCAGAGGGATCTTGGTGTCTATGTACACAGATCTCTGAAAGTTGCCACCCAGGTAAATAGTGCTGTGAGGAAGGCATATGGTGTACTGGGCTTTATTGGCAGAGGAATTGAGTTCCGGAGTCCTGAGGTCATGTTGCAGTTGTATAAGACTCTGGTGAGGCCTCATCTGGAGTATTGTGTGCAGTTTTGGTCGCCATACTATAGGAAGGATGTGGAAGCTTTAGAACGAGTGCAGAGGAGGTTTACCAGGATGTTGCCTGGAATGGTAGGAAGATCGTATGAGGAAAGGCTGAGGCACTTGGGGCTGTTCTCATTGGAGAAGAGAAGGTTTAGGGGAGATCTGATAGAAGTGTATAAGATGATTAGGGGTTTAGATAGGGTAGATACTAAGAACCTTTTACCGCTAATGGAGTCAGGTGTTACTAGGGGACATAGCTTTAAATTAAGGGGTGGTAGGTATAGGACAGATGTTAGGGGTAGATTCTTCACACAGCGGGTTGTGAGTTCATGGAATGCCCTGCCCGTATCAGTGGTGAACTCTCCTTCTTTATGGTCATTTAAGCGGGCATTGGATAGGCATTTGGAAGTTATTGGGCTAGTATAGGTTAGGTAGGACTCGGTTGGCGCAACATCGAGGGCCGAAGGGCCTGTACTGCGCTGTATCCTTCTATGTTCTATGTTCTATGTTCTATGTTTAGTTTCCTGGCATTTTTCTGTTCTCTCCAACAAATTATCCTGTCCATACATTCACTATTCCACCTTGCTTTTTTCCCCTTTCAAATATTCATAGAGGTTTTTCCGTCAGGCTTTTTGTTTCTGGTTAGTTTGCATTCTTGTACTCTTTTTGATTTACTGAACACCTTTTTAGTCCTCTTTTGTTGTGCCCTAAATTTCAGTGAATCCATAATATCTGGCAATTTTCTGAGGCACGTTCTTTGATCTAATGCAATTTTTGACATTTTTTGTTAACCCTCGTTGAGTCACCTTTCCCTTTTGCTAATTACACCTTGGAGGGATATATGAATATTGTATGCCTTAAAGTGTTTCTATAAGTAACAGACATTGCCTGTCTTTCATCAAATCCTTTTTCATGTACTTTTCAAATTCGCTGAATCCAACTTATTCCCCATATCTTCATGTGTTACATGACTCAGGAATATACACACAATTTAAGAAAAAAAACCTGCTCTGTATTCAGACGTCATGTAAATTTCAATGTATTAACATCATTATTCCCAACAGCTCCTTTACACCAAAGTTTCAATTAGCTCTTCTGATTACACACCACTTCCAAAATAGCCTGATCTCTAACTTGGTGCTCAACATACTGTTGAGGAAACCCATCTTATACACGCTCAAGAATCAGATGTAACTTGAAGCTGTCCATTATGACTGCAGTACCCATAAACCTGAGTATCTAATTTCCTGTTTTATATCATACCCAAAAATTGTACCACAATTTTGACTTCGATATATAACTCCCATCAACGCGTGCTTCTCCTTGCTGTTTCTAAGCTCCACCTTACCAGATTCTGTGGAATCTGAGTGACGTGGGCTCTGGGGAGCTTAATGGTAGATTCAGGCGAGATGTTTGGCGACACACATCACAACATTGATATTATCTCATCACATCTTACGCGTTCTTCTCAAAGGTCATTGTAACATTTTCTCCAGATCTCCCGTCATGCTATCGAGTAGAGAAGGACAATGATCTTTCAGCCATTCTGTGTATTCACCCAATGATCTGTGACTGCTCTAACCTGGGAGGGAACTTTACAGCTGCTGCTGTACATGATCTTAGTGAGATCACATTTGCAGTAGTGTGTACAGATTTAATCTCCTTACTGAGGAAAGAATTTTGGAATTAACTCAGAGATTGTTCCCTCAACGGATTTCTGCAACAAAGGTGTTAATCATAGAATCCCGACAGCGTGGAAGCAGGTCACTTAACCCATCGACTTCACACAGATCCTCTAAAGACTATCCCATCCAAACCCAATCCATCCGCTCCACCCCTCCTCCCCCCCAATCCACCCAATCTCTGTAACCGGGCATTTTCCATGACTGATGCATTTAGCCTGCACATCTTGGCACTGTGAGTAGAAACTGGAGAAACCTATGGAAACCCACGCAGACACAGGGAGAATGCGCAAACTCCACTCTGTCACCCTGAGTTTAGAATTGAACCTGGATCACTGGTGCTGTGAGGCAGCATTGATAACCACTGAGTAATCCAGTGAGGGCAACACAACCTGTCTGCACAGTTCAGCCCTCGAAATGTGACATAACAGCAGGGTGTTTCCATAAGTCCCCAAACCTGTCGTTGAGCAACAGGAGGAAGACATTGAGATCTTCAACGGTTTGATCAGGAACTGGAGCAGGACATGCAAGCCATCAAGAATATAATGTTGGAACACGAAGAGGACATTCATCCCATTGAGACTATAATGTTGGAAAACAATGAGGACATTCATCCCATTGAGACTATAATGTAGGAACACAAGGATGATATTCAGCCCATCGAGACTATAATGTAGGAACACCACAAGGACATTCAGCCCATCGAGACTATAACGTAGGAACATCAGGAGGTCATTCAGCCTATCGAGTGTGTAAAACCAGGAACTGTATGAGTCCATTCAGACATTCATATCCCTTACATCACAACTGGAACAGATCTTTTACAGCTTTGTGTCTATTGCACAGGAATTGAAAGAGAATGTAGAGGTTATAGAAAGGAAAGAATTTAGAATAACCAGCTTCACCAGGGGAATGGAAACTAATGGACAAACTATTTGGACTGACGACAAATTGTTAGAATCTGTTATTGAGGAAATAATAATGGAGATTTACAAAGTCAAACCACAATCCATCACAGTCAACATAGTTTTATGTAGGATAAGTCTTCTTTGAATGATGTGACAAAGTTTCTTTTAATAAAAAATGACAAACAAGGTGAATAAAGGGAATGCTATAGATGTATTATATCTGGACTTCCATGTTGCATAATGTGTCACACAAACGATTAATATGCAAGACAAGAGCACATGGGGTTAGGAAATGTTTATTTTCTAGGAGAGAGGATTGGCTAACCAATAAAAGCCATGATATGGAGATGGAAGAAGCCATTCTTTCTCTATGCACTGCGAATGATGTGGAATTTAACAGTTTCTTGCATCTCTATGTCAGCATCAATAAAGCCAGCACCAGAGGTGCCTGTCCAGATGAATACCACTCTCGGGAGATGCTCAGTCAGAAAGAATTCACTCGAAACAGGGAATGTTCAGCTCCCTGACTAGAAATGAGCCGGAAATATATGTAAAGCAGGCAGAGGATTGGAGCTATCGTTGCTTTTGTTCTTCCCTCACAGGAGGTGTGCAGCCTTGATCAGGCCAGCATGTTGTGCTGATCTTGAACTGAGTGGCTGGTTCAGCTATTCCACAGGACAGTAAAGAGTAAAGCACATTGCTGTGGGTTTACAGTCACTCAGAGACCTGACCAGGAAAGGATGACCCATTTCCCTTTCTCTAAAGGATATGAAGAAAGCAGATGGGCTGTTTCTCACAAATGATGATGGTTTCATTTCAATGCCCTAATTCAGTCATGAGCTATCTGTGCCTCTAGACTATGAGTCAATGACTTGACCACCATACACTCCTTTGGACTGTGTGATCTGTGTGTTGTCATTCCCAGGGAACAGTGAAGACTGCATCATTGAAGATATTCAAGGCTGACCTTAACTTATTTTGATGGATAGCACAGTCAATGCTTATTGGGAACAGACAGGAAAGGAGGTAGTCAACTGCAAACAGACCAGTCATGCTGTTTCTAAATTTAGTAGCAGGCTGGAGGGGCCGAATGGCCAACTGCCTCTCCTATCTCACATGTTGTTCTCCCAATTAATCCTTGACGCTGTTACAGAAAGAAAGATCGACTGCATTCAGCCAGTCAGCGGTTTTATTATGAGACAGGAGGAGACCATTCTGTCCCTCAAAGGAGAAACGCAGAAATAGAATGCAGTCTTTCAGCCTATTCACTAAATTATACCATTTGGAGGAGGCCCTACAAACTTTCTGGGCAACTACACTTGAACAGGGGAGCCCTGGTTCGTCAATCTGAAGTACAGTGTAGAGATAATTTGTCTTTTTCAGAATGGACAGCTGTAACTAGTGGAAGTCCTCAGGGATCAGTGTGAGTTTATCAACATCTTACAATTTGGATTACTGATTTGGATGAAGGGGCTGAATGGATGGGAGTTCAATTTCCTTATACACCAGGATAGTTTTACAAAAAGCTGTCAAGTGAGACAGAGCTTCTGCAATGGGATAGAGACAGGTGAGAGTAGAGCGTTTACAATGGGATACAGGGAGGGGGAGGGCAGAGCGTCTGCAATGGGATTCAGACAGGAGGAGGCAGAGCGTCTGGTATTCGATACAGACAGGTGAGAGCAGAGCATCTGCAGGAGGATACAGACAGGGGGAAGGCAGGGTGGCTGCAATGGGATATAGATAGGTGGAGGGCAGAGTGTCTGCAATGGGATACAGACAGTGGGAAGGGCAGAGCATCCGCTATGGGATACAGAGAGGGGGAGGGCAGAGCGTCTGCAGTGGGATACAGAGGGGAAGGCAGAGCGTCTGCGGTGGGATACAGACAGGGGGAGGGCAGAACATCTGCAATGGGATACAGACAGGAGAGGCAGAGGTCTGAAGTGGCATAACAACGGCGGAGGGCAGAGCATCTGCCATGGGATACAGAGAGGGGGAGGGCAGAGCGTCTGCAATGGAATGCAGACAGCGGGAGGCAGAGCGTCTGCAGTGGGATACAGACAGGGGAATGTCAGAGTTTCTTCAATGGGATACAGACGGGGGAGGGCAGGGCGTCTGCAGTGGGATGCAGATGGGGAGCATAGGGTGTCTGCAATGGGATACAGGCAGAGGGAGGGCATGGTTTCTGTAATGGGATGCAGACAGATGGAGGCAGTAAGTAAACCTTCGCCAAAAACAGTGCAATGTGGGTGACGGAAACTTTGTGTTCTGAGGTAGGATAAGAAAACATTTAATTATTTAAATGAAGAGAGATTGCAGAACTTGGTCGTACAGCATGATTTGCTTGTCCTGGTACACGAATCACATCAAGTTAGTCTGGAGATGCAACAAGTGATTTGGAGGGTAAGCAGAATGTTGCTGCTTTCATTGCAAAGGGTATTGGGTTTGATCAGAGGAATGATTTTTCTGCATCTGTGCAGGTCAGTGCTGATAACACATCTGATGTTTCATGTGTACTTACAATTCCCTAAACTGGAAAAAAAACACAATGGCTCTCGAAACTTTCCAAGATGTTCCTTTTTTTCTTGTTCTTGGGACGAAGGCATCATGCATTGAAGGATTAACAATTTAGGCCTGAGAATGGGAGATGCTCTTATTGAGCATAGAAGATCACGAGAAGAGTGTAGCTAGTCAATACCTGATGGATATTTCCTCTTGTGTTGGAGAATGTAACTGGGGAAGTAGTGTATGATTAAGACTGATTCTGAGGAACCGTCACCAGATCAGAAACGTTAACTCCGACTTTTGGTCTCAGATGCTGTCAGACCTCCAGAGCTTTTCCAGAAATATCTGTATTTGTTTAAGTTTAGGATGCATTCATTTTAACACAGATATTGTGAAAGCATTAAATGTTTCATTTTTTTAAATTACACAGGCGCAAATAAACATATCTTCAAATCAACTGGGATCATTTCAAACAAAGGAAATGGGAAGGTGCAGCTACATGAAGCAGGGAATGTGACAGAATACAGTTTAGGCAATATTCAAGGAGATCTCATATGGTCCAGGTTGGGGTTGGATAACATTGTTATGTGATTCACTTCAGAGAGAGGAACAAATGTAACCTTTCTGAGGAGGAATGACATATTACTCCCTCTCTCTTTCCTTATTATTCCTCCCAGCAATGTGTGCGACCTAAGAAAAGAAATCCATCAGTCATCTTTACCAGACATGGAGGATGTGGGAGGTAAAGGTCGTCACTCGAGTCCCTGCTGACTTTGCCTGCGTGAAGTGTACCTAACTCTAGTTCTTCACAGACCACGTTCGGGAACTGGAGCTGGAGCTGGATGAACTTCAGATCATTTGGGAAGATGAGGGGATGAGAGAGAGGAGTTCTAGGAAGGTAGTCACACCTCAGTTACAGGATAAAGATGGTTAGGTAACCGTCAGGAAACGGAAATGGAATAGGCAGAGAGAGCATGAATATCCTGTGGCCGTTTCCCTCAATAACAAGTATACCGTTTTGGATGCTGTTGGGGAATGGGACCAACAAGGGGAAAGCAATAGCGGCCAGCTCTCTGACACTGAGCATGGCACTGTGACTCAGAAGGGAATGGGGGAGACTAGGAGAGCGACAGCAATAGGAGATTCAGTAGTGAGAGGTCGTGAGCGAGACTCCCGGATGGTATGTTGCCTCCTGAGTGCCAGGGTCAGGGATGACTCAGATTCTTCGGGGGAGGGGGAGGGGGCGGAGAACAATCAGAAGTCATGGTCTGCATCGGCACCAATAAGACAGGTATGGAAAGGGAGGAGGACCTGAAAAGTGAATATAGGGAGTTAGCTTGGAAGCTAAAAGGCAGGACAAGCAGAGTAGTAATCCCAGGATTGCTACCGCTGCCACCTCCTTCTGAGACAGGAACAGAGAGAGCGAGTGCAGCTGAACACGTGGCTACAGGCTGGTGTTGGAGGGAGGTTTTCAGATATGTGTGTCATTGGGATACCTTCTGGGGAAAGTGGGATCTGTACAAGAAGGACGGGTTGCACCTGAACTGGGTGGACAACAATATCCTGGGCGGGAGGTTTGCTCGAGATCTTTGGGAGGGCATAAAATAGGTTGGCAGGTGTGTGGGAACCTGAGGTACGGATCACATGATGCAGTCGATAGCGACCAGTTGATACGGAGTGCAAAGTGTCTGTGAGCAAGTATGGGCACTTGATGGGGCAAAGGTGCAGTCAGTGTTGTGGGTTGAAATGTCTCTATTTTAATGAGGACAGCATGAAACAGACTGATATGCTAGAACCCGTTGATGTTAAGAAAGAGGATGTGCTGAAAATTTTGAAAAACGTAAAGATAGATAAATCCAGATGGGATATATCCAATGTTACTATACGAAGCGAGGGAAGAGTTTGCTGTGTCTTTGGTGATGATCTTTGTGCCCTCACTATCAACTGGAGTCGTACCAGAAGATTGCAGGGTGGCAAAAGTTATTCCATTGTTCAAGAAAGGGTTAACATTGGGAATTAGATACCAGTTAGTCTTAGGTCGGTGGTGGGCAAATTATTGGAGAGGATTCTGCGAGGCAGGATTTATGACTATTTGGAAATCAATAATTGAATGAGAGATATTCAGCATGGCTTTGTGAGGGGCAGGTCATGTCTCATGTACCTTACTGAATTCTTTGAGGATGTGACAAAACAGGTTTTTGATGGTAGAGCAGGGGATATTAGCAAGGCGTTTGATAAGGTTTGATTAGAGTAGATTCCCTACAGTGTGTAAACAGGCCCTTCGGCCCAACAAGTCCACACCGACACTCCAAAGAGTAACCTACCCAGACACATTTCCCTCTGACTAATGCACTTAACATTTTGGGCAATTTAACATGACCAATTCACCTGGTCTGCACATCTTTGGACTGTAGGAGGAAACCCGCACAGACACGGAGAGAATAGGCAAACACGATACAGACAGTCGCCCGAGACAGGAACCGAACCCGAGTTGCTAGTGGTGTGAGGCAACAGTGCTAACCACTGAGACACCGGGCTACACTTAGCAGGCTCATGGTAGGCTCATTCAGAAAGTAAGGAGGAATGGGATACAGGGAAAACTGTCTGTATGGATACATGATTTGCTGGCCCATAGAAGACAGAAGGTGGTGATAGTTGGAATATATTCAGCCTGGAATTGATGACCAGTAGTTTTCAGCAGGGATCAGTTCAGGGAACTCTGCTGTTTGTGACTTTTATAAGTGACGGAGTGAGGAAGTTGAATGGTGCATTAGTAAGTTTGCCGATGACAGGAAGGTTCGTGGAGTTGTGCATAATATGGAGGGCTGTTGTAGGTTGCAAAGGGACATTGACAGGATGCAGAGCTGTGCTGATTAGTGGCAAATGGAGTCCAACCGTGGAAGTGTCAAGTTATTCACTTTATGAGTTCGAATTTGTATGCAGAATACAGGATTAAAGGCAGGATTCTGGGCAGTGTGGAGGAACAGAGGGATCTTGGGGTCCACGTCCATAGATCGTTCGAAGTTGCCACACAGGTTGATAGGGTTGTTAAGAAGGCGAATGGTGTGTTGGCTTTCATTTGCAGAGTGTTGAGTTTAAGAGCCGCGAGGTTATGCTGCAGCACTATAGAGTCCTGGTTTGACCACACGGAGTATTCACTTCTGGTTGCCTCATCATAGGAAGGATATTCAAAGTTTTCTGAGAAGATTTGTAGCTCGGGTACTCGTTGTTGTGGTTCTGTTCGCCGAGCTGGGAATTTGTGTTGCAGACGTTTCGTCCCCTGTCTAGGTGACATCCTCAGTGCGTGGGAGCCTCCTGTGAAGCGCGTCTATGATCTTTCCTCCGGCATTTGTAGTGGTTTGAAACTGCCGCTTCAGTTCCAGCTGTCCGCTGCAGTGGTCGGTATATTGGGATCAGGTCGATGTGCTTATTGATTGAATCTGTGGATGAGTGCCATGCCTCTAGGAATTCCTTGGCTGTTCTCTGTTTGGCTTGTCGTATAATAGTAGTGTTGTCCCAGTCGAACTCATGTTGCTTGTCATTTGCGTGTGTGGCTACTAAGGATAGCTGGTCGTGTCGTTTCGTGACTAGTTGGTGTTCATGGATGCGGATCGTTAGCTGTCTTCCTGTTTGTCCTATGTAGTTTTTTGTGCAGCCCTTGCATGGGATTTTGTACACTACATTGGTTTTGCTCATGCTGGGTATCCGGTCTTCGTTCTGGTGAGTTGTTGTCTGAGAGTGGCTGTTGGATGAGATAGTTCCTCATGGGGGCAATCCACAACAAGAGATCAGAGCTTTAGGATAAGGCAGAGCAGACCAAAAACAGGGGTAAGGAAAACTTACTTCTCTCAAAGGGTTGTTCACTGCTCATGATAAGGCACTTAATTCACTGTCCCAGAGTGCAGTAGGGGCTGGGACATTGAGTAAATGAACGGATATGGAGAGCGTGCAGGAAAGTGGAACTGAGGCGGTAATGATATCAGACATGATTTTAATCAATGGCAGAGCAGGCTCAGGGGCTGAATTGTCGACTGATGCACCTCGTTCTTATTCAGCCTTTCGAATGTGTTGTACAGGAATCGGGGAGGACTGGTTATCATACAGGAAGCAGGCACTCTGGGTAAATCAGTCTTAATTACTTTGTCAGAACGTAACCAGGAAGGTCACCCAGTGACTCGTACTAGGTCCTCAGCTATTTACAAACAATATCAACGATTTGTAGTAGTAGAACAAATGTTCTGTCACTAAGTTTGGCGATGTCACTAAGATAAGCAGGACATTAATTTATGAATGGAGGGTCTGCAAATGTACATTGACAGGTAAGTTCAGTGGATAATGGTGAGGCAGGACGAATTAATGTAACATATAACCTGTATGTTTTTTCAAGAAGAATGGTAGACAGTATACTACCAAAATAGAGAGGCATTACAGGACTTAGTGATACCATGTGTACTGGACGGTTCGCTCTGACCCGTTCAGACATGGGAAGTGCTGCTCCATCTCCCTGATGGTCTATTCCTTGATGTTCCCAGGGCCCATTGCTCTCATTCATCATATATATCCTCTGCTGCAGAATTATGATATTGATGTCGACATGCTGGGCGATGATGGATATGTCACCCCGTCCTGCATGGAAAGCTCCGTATCATAGAAGATGAATGAAACAGCGACCCTTATAGCCTCTGACAGCACCGTCCTCCCCCTGGTGTGAAGCTGCAGATCATTTTGAAGGAGGTGATACCGCTCTGTGACCAGCTCCTTGTTCTGTCAGGGTTCACTCACACTTTGCTCCTGGGTTACGTGTAGCTTGGGAAGGTGTTCCTGGAAAACCCGGGGTTGATACAGGTGACCCCTTTCTCCAGACACACTCACTGTGTGGTTTCTGAGCTTCCCCTCTCTGCAGCCTCTGCTCCATTTGGTATTTATGTAGCAGACCCAGATGCTGTAACTACAGACCCCATGTTCCATCCAGAGTTGGGTCACAAAAATCCTCAAGTCTCCCTGAATGTCTGAGGCAGCTCACATCACAACCTCTAGCAAACCATCCCCAGCCCCTCCACTAACTTTTCAATAACAGGTGTCATTCGCAAGCCCCTCAGCTACACGTTTCTTGGGACCAGACAAGACCAGACCACTCAGAATATTTTAAGAAGGCAACCTAGACCCTAACATTTCCTTGTTTTAACCTTAGATGTGAAGTGCGTATTCCAGATGTGTTGTGACTGGTCAACCCTTTCAAAGTTAAGCAAAATGTAATCCATTAAAATGCTCTAGTTAAAACACAATCAAAGAGAAGAAAAACTTGGGATAGCTTCTTTACTGAAACACTTATGCAAACAATAGATACACTACATTCTACTAAGTAACTGTGCTAATACAGGAACATCCCTTTAACATACCCTTTGGCAAAAAGGTAAATTCAAACACAGAATCATACGTGCAGTTCTGCAATCCAGGAGGAAGCAACTTCAAGAGAGTTTTCAGGGAGAATAGGAGCAAGGGATAATGTATTGAAACTACCAATCCTTCTGGGACCCCAAACAGGTTCTGAAAGCTGCAGCGAAAATGAAAACGTAAAAACCCGTCTTAGAGAGCTAGCCGTTGCCCTTCAATTGTTACCAATGTTTTAATAAAATCTAATGTAACCTCGGTTACTTACTTCAGCCATTTTCAGTCGGCAGTTCGGCACCTCTGCCTTTACAACCTCTCTTCAAAAAAAAGGGAAAATAACACTTTCAAAATGACAGTATCGTCACACCTCCCCCTTTGACAAAATGAACCATCAACACACAATGGCAGCTTCATTTTAACCCCATTATTTTATTCTATTAGTAGACTACAATGTATATATATATGACATTGACACTAAGCATGCAAGCATTCACAACTCTATTCTATTTCAGTCAGTTTATTCCTGCCACAGAACGTCTTTGTCTTTCTTCATTCAAGTCTCGACAACTTGTCAGCAAGTATGGTTTTTCGTCATGTCACCTGTATAACTTGGAAATTGAATAGCAGCAATAATAACCTCTATCTGCACAGACTGGAAGTATTTTCCAGAAATTTCTCCAAAAACGTTTTGGAGTTATGATCAGTATATCGATTTGTCTCAGACACGGTATTGGCAATTTAAATGCTGAAATGTTGCAACATCAACACCAAGCTCAAGGCCTCCTTCCCAATTGTGAAATATTTCTGTTGATGGTTTCACCGGACACTCCAACCACACGTTACATACTGAAGCAAATCTCATCTCTTCAATAGTCCTTCTGAATGACATGTCTTCTCATCTCTCAGCATCAAAGATTTACATGCCTCTGTACCTTTTAATGGTTTAACCTCTTTACCTGCTAGGCCTGGTCCATGCCAGTAAATCTTACTCTCACAGGTATAGGTTTTAAGAAGATCTTGCACATTTTTTCTATCCCTCACAGAAACCAAACTTTGATATATGGGCCAACTGATAACCATCAGCCATTTCCACTTATAATCTAGCCATTGTACCTCTCTGCTCTTCCACACGAGTTCTCCCGACTGCAGGAAGTTAATTTTTGAACTCTTCCAAAGTAAGAATCTCTTAAGAGTGTCATAGGTTGCTCTGATTTTACTACTCTCATTCACCTTTCAAAATTACTGTGTTTGATTCTTTCAAACGCAATGTACATTTAACCAGGGACCCTTTTTCAGATACCTAAAACGCTGTCAGTAGGCTTCTGGCACAAGCTCATATGAACTTCAGATGGATTTCTTTACCACCTCATATTGGCCAGATACCTCCTCCGTTAGGAATGCACATACCTCACTACGTATATCTACCAGCTTTGTTTGGATCAACTAATTCCACATAGTCACTGGCCACCGCAGTCTCATTAAATGTAGACAATGCCTGGATGTATTTAAACAGATCTCCATTAGACCTTAAGCTACCATAGGGTTATTCATCCTCACTATCCTCCTCATTCAGCCTAACATCTACCTCATCTCCGCCCTTTTAACTCGACTTTCCTCTCTAATTGCTAACTTTTGACGTTGAAACTGTCTCTTTCTGCTCTTCTTCTTTCTTATTCTATCTTTCTTCTTTCTCTCCTTTTCTTTTAATTCTACTTTTAATCACATTTCAAACTGTTTCAATTCCTTTTAGTATTCAAGCTGCCTCATCTGCAATTGAATTCTAGCCATTTCCAAAGACTCTGATAGTGTTTCCACCAAAATTAAAATGCCAACCTACAGCTGTAATTATCTCTCCTTTTCTCACAAACCTGACTCCAGCTTGTCTGCCAATTCTTACAGCTTTGCCTTGCTCACATTTTGTAAAATCTCCAACTTCACTTCTTCCACACCCAGAGAACTCTTAGAGACAGAAAGAACCATTAGCAACCAAGCATTATTCAAACAACCCGAATTCAACACCTGGAACAAAAGACACTAACAACTACAAAACACTGCCTTTGAACCCAACAATCTCTCTGCACACATTCTGCCCCTCCCCACGTGGGTTCCATCTCAGTTTTCCTCCCAAAGCCCAAAGATTAGATTACTTAGAGTGTGGAAACAGGCCCTTCGGCCCAACAAGTCCACACCGACCCTCCGAAGAGCAACCCACCCATACCCCTACACGCAATTAGTGATTCTAATCCTGAATCTCATTTGAAATTGTCGGTTTCGAACCGGGAAAGAGTCCACAGTTTGCTATGGACCAGACCAAACTGCCTTAAAATACTTTAAGATGGTAGCCTGGACGCCAACCTTGTCTTATAGCAAATGTAGATGGGAAATGGATGTTCCAGATGTGATGCGGCTGGTCAAACCACTCAAATTTAAGCAAAACACAATTTATTTAAACACTCAAATAAAAATATATACAAAAAGAAGAGAAGTTTAGAATAACTTAACTACTGGAAATCTTAACAGAATAATAGATACAGTACCTCCCACTAATGAACTGTTCCAATGTACGAATATGCCATAAACTCGTCCCTTGGCAAAAAGATGCATCATAGGTCATTCAGTCTAGAATGCAATTCTCCAATCCAGGAGGAAACAGCATCAAGACAGATTTTGGAGAGAATAGCAGCTCGGAATTATTTATTGAAGCATCCAACCCTGCTCCCACCCCAGGCACCTGGTCATTGTTACAGCTCAGAAAAACTGGAAAGCCTGGTCTATGCAAGCTGGCCATTGTTATCACTATTTACTAAAAAAAAAACTGAAAGCCTCCTAAGTTATTTACTTCAGCGGTTTCCAGTATGTAGTTCAGCCTTTAAGATCTATCTTTCAAGGAAAGGAGCAAATAATCTGCTTTAAAGTCACAGCATTGTCAGAGATGTTAGATGCCTGGTCCTTTACAGTAATACTCAATGTGCTGCCTCGTGTTACTGACCACACGATCAACTCAAAGGTTCACATCTGAAATTGAGTCGAGCTTAAAAATGTGTTGCTGGAAAAGGGAAGCAGGTCAGGCAGCATCAAAGGAGCAGGAGAATCGACGTTTCGGGCAAAAGCCCTTCGTCAGGAATTGGGTCGGTCGACATAGAGACCCATGAGTAACACTGCCAGAAGCAAGGAGGGAGGCAGTATTTGAACAAGTTCCCTGATGCAGTTAGTAATGTTCTACAGAGTGAATATCTGGATAGAGAGTCTCAACATGAACAATAATAGTGGCAAGAAGTGAATATTACATGAAAGAACAGTAACACAGTCATACCTGGTTTATAGAAAAAACATATCTGGACGATGAGACTTACCAGGGACACCGACGATAGACAGGAGAGGATAATAAATATATTGAATAATGAGAAGAGCATGATAGATCCGCGATGATAATGAGAACCAATCATAATATGTAGAAAAAAACCACACATCATCGGATAACCCCCTGTCCATTGTTGAAACATTCCAGTCTAATGTTCCCAGATTCTGATCCATTGTTGGAGCATTCCAGTCTAATGTTCCCAAATTCTGATCCATTGTTGGTACATACCAGTCTAATGTTCTCAGATTATGATCTCTCCTCCCCTTCTCCATCTGATGCTGCTGATCCCTGCCAGTGCTGATGGTGATGCTCCCGCTGTTACTACAGGATTACACACTGAACAGAGCTCATGTATCATTAAAAGATGGGAACTCTCCACTGGGAGAATTAGAATCCATGGAGACTGACATTAATCGCAGTCACAGAAAAAAACAGGTTTAGTTAACCCCTTCCTTACATAACATTTCTTATTCATAATAAAAGGGAATATTTACTGAGTCTCGATGGAATGGATAGGATTACTGACGGACGGACTATAAATCTTTCAATTTTTAAAAAACTGGAACCAGGCTAGCCACCATGAACCCAGACGAGATATGTGTTCAGCATGAAGCACTGTGCAGACCAGGCTAGAGCACCGCTGAACACCACCCTGCAATCAGTCCAGAGTGGAACACTGAGCAGACCTCAGCAGTGCATTGATCTATAAACCCAGATGAGACATGTGTTCAGCAGGGAGCACTATGCAAACCGGACTAGTGTACTGAGCAATACAACCCTCAATCTACCCGGAGTGGAAAGGTATGCTGACCACAGCAGTGCATTGATCTATAAACCCAGGTGAGATACGTGACCAGGGCGTGGAACTGTGTCCACTATCACAGTACATTTCTCGTAACACTTTGTTGGATCAGTGGGGAAACTTGCAGTCCGTGCTGGAAGTGAAATGATGTGCAGCGCCCATCCATTTACAGCTCCATATCTCCATTTTGCCATGACACAGGGGTGCTGTGGGTTTGAAAATCACTTCGAGAGAGAGATGGTGGGGGAATCACTTCAAGTATCAACAAATGGGAGGGATTTGGGGTATAGACAGCGAGAGGGAGATTGAGAGACAATGTCAAGGAAGGATGTGTTCCAAGGTTCCAGAATGCTGAAATGAAGAAATTTTGACGGTATTCTGCAACATGAGCCAGTGTTTCCAGGAATGCTATTGAACAGGATATGGTGTGAGGTCAGATGATGGAGAGTATTGAATGAACATTTGCTCTGCAGTTTTGTAACTGGAAGTAGGGTCAGCACAAACTTCGACTCAATCGATTGAATCCAACAATAATTTATTTCAGTAACATTTTCACTGAGTATGACAGAGGGATTGTCCGCACGCGGCTGAGCTAGTTTCCTGATGCCACCTTATCGAACTCATCTCATTAACTACCCACCCCACCCCATGGTATCCCTCTCATTCAATGTCAGCCCTATTCTCTCACCCACCATGGCTGGAGGTACTCACCATCAAGGAGAAAGTGAGGACTGCAGATGCTGGAGATCAGAGCTGAAAATATGTTTCTGGAAAAGCGCAGCAGGTCAGGCAGCATCCAAAGAGCAGGGGAATCGGCGTTTCGGGCATACGTACTCACCATCACCCGCATGACCCCAGATATTCCGTGATCTCTGGCACTGGTGCTATCTTTAAAAGGCCTATGGGCACATGTTTGTGCTGGCTCAGTTTGGAGCTTCCCTTGCACTGTTTACCCCCGAGCATGGCAGATAAGGGGAAATTACACCACGATTTGTCAACAGAGACACGGAAGTCCTGGTAAATGGGCTAGTACAGAGGGTGCCATTCTCTTCCCAGTGGAGTCCACACCACTAGACCCACCGTGCATGGTCTGAGCTCACCACCCAGCTCAGTGCAGTATCTGAAGAAACGACCAGCAATACAGGACAAGCATCAATAACCTTCCCTGCTCTGTCAGGATAAGGGTCACTGTATCTCTCTCTGCTCCCTCACACTCACAGTATATCTGTCATAGCAACTTCCCCCGAACAAAGCTCATGCTCCACCACTCTCAGTGCAGCATGCAGCACCTTTCCTCTCTCTCTCTATCTCTTTCTCTCTCTCCACCCCCGCAACTCCACCTCACCCCCCTCCACTAATGACACTGCATGGATAAAACAATGTATACTGAATCCCTCCGGACACCTCACCACGTCATCCCTCCCCACCTGCCCAGGCACTAACAGCAGGGCCACCCATCCCACCCTTACTCCAACCCTCCCTTTCTCCCATTCCAGGAGATACAGCCTGGAATAGGACAGAAATGACCAAGCCTGGCAGTGGTGTCCCCGATATCCATCCCCTCACATCCCGCTCCCCTCCCCGCCACGTGAGGAGAATCCTTGTACAAGCCGGAGAGGACTTGGGCCCCCTCGCATGGAGATTTTGAAACTTCCACGTCCCACCTACTGAGTAAGGAGCAATGCTCAGTGAAGGTCAATTTTCACTTTAAATCCACTGACAGTGCTGTTTTCCCCGGCACAACTTAGAAGCCCAGGCCCTAATGCCATTTCCCTCTTGTGTCGAGCTGGTACAAATGGAATCCCCTCCGTCTCGGTGGGCAGAAGGGTGGGCTCACAACACATCGTCTCCACCACCTCCCAAAAGAGCACTGGAGGCTGAATTTGATAAAAACTTTACGGAACAGAACAAATGGGAATGTGGGATAGGTTTGAGGGGCTGAATGTTCTATGTATTACCTATTGGCTGTGCCTTGATTTTTTTAATAAAAAGAGAAGCTGACTGTGAGGTTCATACATTTTTAAATTTAGATGTTCTACCATTTAAGATTGAGATAAGGATGTTCCTATCTCCTTAGGGTTGTGCTGTCTGTGGAATTCTCAACGCGAGGGAACACTGAAGACTGGGCCATAGTGTCATAGTCATAGAGATGTACAGCACGGGAAACAGACCCTTCGGTCCAACTCATCCATGCCGACCAGATATCCCAACCCAATCTAGACCCACCTGCCATCATCTGGCGCATTTCCCTCCAACCCCCTGCTATTCATATAGCCATTCAGATGCGTTTTAAATGTTATAATTGTAGCAGATTCCATTACGTCCTCTGGAGCTCATTCTACACACGTACCTCCCTCTGCATGAAAAAAAGAATGCTGTTTAGTTCTCATTTACATCTTTCTCCTTTCACCTTATACCTATGCCCTCTTGAACTGAACTCCCCCACCTAGGAAAAAGACATTATCTATTTATCCTATCCCATCCAAGCCCCTCATGATTTTGTAAACGCCCATCAGAGCTCAGCCTTTGATGCTCCATGGGAAACAGCCCTAGCGTATTTCACCTCTCACTATAGCTATAATCTTCCACCACTGGCAACATCCTTGTAAACCCTTTCAAGTTTCACAACATGCTCCCGATAGGAAGCAGACAGGACTGCACGCAATATTCCAACAGTGGCCTAACCAACGTCCTGTACAGCTGCAACATGACCTCCCAACTCCTGTAATCAGTACTCTGACCAATAAGGGAAAGCATACCAAACACCTTCTTCACTATCTATCTACCTGCTACTCCACTTTCAAGGAGATATCAACCTGTGCTCCAATGTCTCTTTGTTCAGCAACACTCCCGAGTGTATAAGTCCTGCCAAGATTTTCTTTCCCAAAATGCAGCACCTCGCATTTATCTAAATAAAGCTTCATCTGCCACTTCTCAGATTATTGGCCCAACTCATCAAGATCTCATTGTTATCTGAGATACCCTTCTTAGTTGTGCATTACATCTCCAATTTGGATGTTAACTGCAAACTTAATAACTATACTTCGTATGCTCACATCCAAATCAGTTATGTAAATGACGAAAAGTAGTGGGGGGGGGGGG